>NW_010207939.1:0-775 GCF_000695765.1 Mesitornis unicolor
ATTTGCCACCACGGGAAATTTAGTAATTGTCCACTGATTTATAGCTCTTAAGTCTTGTACCATCCTATATGGCCCATCCGGTTTCCTTACAGGGAGAATGGGTGTATTATGATGTGACATACATGGTTCCAAAGTTCCTTCTTCTAACAGTCTGTCAACTATAGGTTTTAGTCCTTTTTGACCCTCCCTTGGTATAGGGTTTGCCTGATTCTAATCGGGTTATGTGGATCTATTATTTGAACGTTTATGGGAACTATTTTCATTTTTCCAGTTTCCCCTTCCTTATACCACACTGAGGGGTTAATGGCTTCTTCATCCTCCTGTGTTAAAGTATATAATTTAACCTGCAATTTGTTCCCCTGCGGTAAATAAAATCCCTAGAATGGATTGTATTTCTTCCCAGGTGTAGGTATTAGGGCCTAGAAATTGATCTTTCAGCCACTCCAAGCGGATCCTCTAACAGGGTCCCCATTTCTTTCTTAAAATTCCTTACATCTGTGGTGTTTAATGGGACTGCCACAAACCCGATGCCTCCCTGATTGCCTCCAAGGGGTACCTCTCGTAAGGGGTATAAAGAAGCTCCCTCAGATGCAGTAGTCTTACTTCTTGTACATGCTGGTGGAGGTTGATCTAATTCTGGCGCCATTGGTGGTAGGGGCAGGGGAAAAGGTGATACTGGTGGGTCTGGTGGGTCTACCGCAGCCACCAGAGGTGGATTGTTACGA
The DNA here is from genome assembly GCF_000695765.1 of Mesitornis unicolor. NCBI lineage: Eukaryota > Metazoa > Chordata > Aves > Mesitornithiformes > Mesitornithidae > Mesitornis > Mesitornis unicolor. The sequence goes on from NW_010207939.1 coordinate 726, forward strand.
TATGGAGGCGTTAGGTTAACCAGTGGCTCCCATTTATCATCCTTTTCTTT
>NW_010207940.1:0-323 GCF_000695765.1 Mesitornis unicolor
GCGGGACGACGGGACCTAAATCGCGGGACAGCTGGGATTACATATTTGGCTGAGCCTACATCTATGGACGGCTGGGACTACATCTCGGAGGGCTGGGCCTACATCTTGGGATGATTTGACCCACATCGCGGGATTGCTGGGGCTAAATTTCGGGACGGCTGGGCCTATATCTCTAGACGTCTGTGCCTACAAGTCGGGATGGCTGGACCTACATCCTTTGACAACTGGGCCTACATCACTAGACGGCTGGGCCTACATCTCAGGATGGCTGGGCCTACATCTCTGGATGGCTGGGCCTACATCTCGGTACGGCTGGGGCCACA
>NW_010207941.1:0-14220 GCF_000695765.1 Mesitornis unicolor
TGAGGGTGGAAGGGACCTCTGGATATCACCTACTCCAACCATCATCTGAGGTAGGGTCATCTAGAGCAGGTTGCTCAGGACCTGTCTGGCTGTGTTGCAGTCAAGAGAAAATTCTGGTTGATTAAAGTAGGTATTTGTTTAAGCTGCATAGTTAAAAGAACATTTTGACCAATTAAGGCAATTAAAGTAGGTTGGTGATTAAGTAGTTAGGATAGGTATGTGTTTAAACTGCGAAGCTAAGAATAAGACTACAAGATATATTTGTGTAAGTACTTAGAGAAGGTACGTACCATGCTCAAGAGAAGAACAGTTGTGGTAAGAATGAGACTATAGCATGAAGGATAAAAGTTGTGGTCAGACAACCATAAGAATAGGCCATAACTTTTCTTTTCTCTCTATGTCAAAATAATATAGGGGTAATTCAATGTCTTCTATGGTGCGATAGTGGGGAACCAATCAAGGTGAAGGGCAGAGTAAAAGGTGATCATCTTATGCATGCTCGTATGATTTCGCTTTGTTAAAAATGTATAAATAGGCTGTGAAAATGTGTGGACTTTGGAGCACAATTAAAGGAGCTATCCTCTGTCTCCCCAGTGCTACAATAAAGAAGTGCCTGCTTATCTGCTGCTGAGTAGATAAGTTTTTCTTGTCGTGTTTGTGACCCCATCAACAGTTTTGGCGCCCCAGATGGGACCTTGTGAGCGAGACTGGATGAGGTCGGGTGCTGATCGAACTCCAGCCAACACTGAGGAATTCTCTGGGAGGACCATCACCTTCGACTCTTACAGCTCCTCGCAATGTTCCCTGGTACATTGGCACTTCTTTTTGGGGGTGCTTAAAACTGATGAACTAACCTGTAAGTCACGGTGTCAGAGACCCGGCTTGGTTGGGTTCAGGTGGAGCCAGAAAGCCTGCCTGTCAGACAGAGCGGAAGCTCCATGTGGTTGGGCTAGGGAATTCCCCAGTATTGGGAGCCTAGGTGCCGCCCGTAAGGCAAACATGAAAATGATCGCAGGGTTGGTATTGGTAAAGAACCTGTAAGGTGAATGCAGGGTTAATAGAGGAATTGATATTGATATTAGTATTGGTATTAAGTGCATTCTCATTAAAAAAAAGGTGCTTTGGAAAACAAATGAAAAAGGTGTTGGAAAAGGTAGCTTAAAGAAGAGAAAACTGGTAAAGTAACTTTGAAAAACTGTGAGAGTGAGAGTGACTGAGACGTGCAATTGCGCACAGAGCGAATGCGGAGCTTTGGTCTGCGGTTCTGTTATCCCATGAGGGAAACAGCCAGAGATAAGTGAAGCATGAGGATGAAACGAGTGAGTGGAAGCACTATTCATGAAGCCTCCCCTTTGGGATGTCTTTTAGAACATTGAGGAGAACTGCATGATTTTCACAAGAGTCAACTTACTGAATATTGCAATTATGTATGGCTACTGTATGATTTGGAGAGTGGGAAAAGTGGCCTTTAAATGGGACATTGAATTATAATATTATTTTGCAATTTATGTTGCTTTGTAAGAGAGAAGAAAAATCAGATGAACTCCCATATGTAGATCTTTTTTTATCTCCGGGAAAAGCCAGACTGGCAGAGGGAGTGTAAAATGAATAAAGAAATGTCTTTGCGAGTAAAGCCAGAAGAGGCTCAGGAAAGTTGCACTGCTTGTACCTCCACCAAAATGTGCTGTAAACACCTGGGTATGAAGAACAGAAAAACAAAAAGGGAGCCGACTGGCACTGGAAGCGAACCCAGCTGAGCCTCATGATAAAGGTGGAGAAAAATAAAAGGAAGTTATATTTTTGGTGGATACAGGCACAACATTTTCTGTATTAAATAAACAAAAAGGGAAGACTGGGACTAAAACAGTAAATATTGTGGGAGCCACGGGGAAGGAGGAAAATCAGCCATTCCTGCAACACTTGAATTTACAATTTAGAAATAAGATAATAACTCATGAATTTTTCTATGTCTCTGAACGCCCACTGCCCATATAAGGAAAGGATTTACTGTCCAAATTGAATGTAGAAATTGTTTTTGAAAATGGCAACTTACTGTTGAAAATACCTGAATCAAAAATAGGACAAATTTTAATGATAGAAAAATCTAAAAAAAGACCTAAAGTGACAGAGGGTGCCTCCAGAAATAAAAATGCAATATATCCTACAGTGTGGGAGACTGATATTCCAGGAAAATCTAAAATGGCCTACGCAGTAAAAGTCAAGTTAAAAAAAAAAAGCAAAAAAAAAAACCGCGGCAAGGCCGGTTAGGGTCAAACAGTATCCAATTAAACCAGAAGCTAAACAGGGAATAAAGAAACTGATTGATAAATTTCTGAAGTATAAAATCTTAGAAGAATGTGAATCAGAATATAATACACCAATTCTACCGGTGCAAAAGCCAAAAGGGGAATATAGGTTAGTACAAGACTTAAGACCTATAAACCAAACTGTCAAAGATATACATCCAGCTGTAGCGAATCCATACACCTCATTGACAACTCTAAAAGAGAGCTGCCAGTGGTTTACAGTGCTTGATCTGAAAGATGCTTTCTTTTGTATCCCTTTGGAAAATAAAAGTTGTAAACTGTTTGCTTTCGAGTGGGAGGACCCACAAACAGGGCGCAAGACACAATTAACATGGACATGGCTACCCCAAGGATTCAAAAACAGCCCCACGATTTTTGGAAGGCAACTGGCAAAAAAATTGGAAGTGTGGACTAAAGAAAAGACTGTGATTCCAAGACCAGAACATCTACAGTACGTAGATGATATTCTAATGGCCACAGGAAAAAAACCAGCTTGCATACAGGTAACCATTGAACTTTTAAATTTTCCGGGACTAAATGGGTACAAAGTATCTAAGAAAAAGGCCCAAATTGTGAGCGCAGTTGTGGTTTATTTGGGCTTTGAAATCTCAAGAGGACAGCGATGCCTGGAAATAGACCAAAAAGAAGATATCTGTGCTATCCGAGAGCCTCAGAATGTGCACTAATTAAGGATATTTCTGGGAATGACAGGATGGTGCAGGCTTTGGATCATGAACTATGGTCTAATAGCCAAGCCATTATAAGAAGCCCAGAAAAATGTCCCTTTTGTGTGAGAGAAACCACAGCAAGAAGCCTTTCGAAAACTCAAGGAGGCTCTCATGACAGCACCAGCCCTGGGTTTACCAGATTTGACCAAAGACTTTCAATTGTTTGTCCATGAGAGACAGCACCTAGCATTAGGAGTCCTGACGCAAAGGATGGGGAGCTGGAAAAGACCGGTGGGATACTTCTCCAAACAGTTGGACTCGGTAAGCAAAGGGTGGCCTTCTTGTTTGCCGGCGGTTGCTGCAACTGTAATATTGATACAAGAGGTGAGGAAATTGACCCTAGGAAGGACTATCACAGTTTATGTCCCGCACATGGTAACGACAGTTTTGGAGCTAAAGGAGGGACATTGGCTATCCCCTAGCAGAATGATGAAATATCAAGTGACACTTACTGAACAAGATGATGTAGTTTTGAAAACCACTAACCTTGTGAATCCTGTAGTGTTCTTGAATACTCCACAGGAGGAGCAGCAGCTGGAGCACGACTGCATTGTAACCATCGAGCACACATACTCCAGTCGAGAGGATCTGAAAGATGTTTCCCTTGAGAAGCCAGACTGGGAACTATTTACGGATGGCTCCAGTTTCATTTTGAATGGAACTCGCTACGCTGGATATGCGCTAGCAACTGAAAATACAGTGGTGGAGGCACATGCACTGCCTATCACAACCTCTGCACAGAAAGCAAAGTTGATTGCATTAACCTGAGCCATGGAACTAAGTAAAGGAAAGAAGGCTAACATATGGACTGATTCTAAGTATGCTTTTGGTGTAGTTCATGTCCATGGGGCCCTGTGGAAAGAAAGAGGACTACAGTCCTCGCAGGGAACAAATGTTAAACATAAAAAAGAAATTTTACAGCTTTTATTGGCTGTACAAGAGCCAGCACAAATATCGATCATGCACTGTAAAACACATCAATCTGGAAACACTAAAATAATAGAAGGGAATAGATGCGCAGATCAGACAGCTAAGGAAGCAGCACTACAGCAAACGGCATCACAAATGGCACTAATTCCCACTAGAACTGTAGAACTTCCTAAAGAATCTCCAAAATATTCTGGAGAAGACGATAAATTGGCACAATTGGGAAATGCAAAGAAAAATCAGAAAGGATGGTGGGTTACCAGCATGGGACAAGTATGGTGTCTGCTTTGGTTATGAGGGAGATCTTACAGATAAAACATCGTGAATGTCACTGGGGTGCAGAAGCCCTGGTACAGATTCTAAAGCAAAATGTAATATCAGTAAAAATGTTTGAAATGGCTAAATCAATATCTGCAAAATGTGAGATTTGTTTAAAGAATAATCCAGTAATACGAAAGAAAGTTCAATTGGGCAGAATAAAAACAGGAGTAGAGCCAGGTGATTATTGGCAAATTGATTTTACAGAATTATCTAAATGCATTGGGTACAGATACATGTTGGTTGGGGTTGACACCTTTTCTGGATGGCCAGAAGCCTTTCCCTGTTGCACAAATCAGGCTAAAGAGACTGTTAAGTGGTTACTACAGGGAATTATTCCAAGATTTGGAGTTCCACTTGGAATATCATCAGATAGAGGACCACATTTCATGGCCACAGTGGTACAAGAAGTAAGGAAGGTCTTGGGTACAGATACATGTTGGTTGGGGTTGACACCTTTTCTGGATGGCCAGAAGCCTTTCCCTGTTGCACAAATCAGGCTAAAGAGACTGTTAAGTGGTTACTACAGGGAATTATTCCAAGATTTGGAGTTCCACTTGGAATATCATCAGATAGAGGACCACATTTCATGGCCACAGTGGTACAAGAAGTAAGGAAGGTCTTAGGAATTACCTGGGACTTGCATGCTCCTTGGAGGCCACAGTCCAATGGGAAAGTGGAAAGAACTAATCATTTGAAGACAAGTCAGTAAAATTTGCCAGGTAGCTAAATTAAAATGGGCTCAAGTGCTTCCACTTGCATTGTTACAGATATGAGTAAAACCTAGAAGTGGATTGTGGGTAAGCCCCTATGAAATAATGTATGGAAAACCATATGAATCACCTGAGCCTAATCCTAAAATACATGTAAAAGGAAAACAAGAGGTATAGAACTATTTGCTTTCTCTTGGAAAAACTCTAGCTAGTCTTCGAGGAGCAATAGTGTGGAACCGACCTTTGACATTGGAGAATCCAGTACACAACATACTGCCAGGGGACTATGTCTGTGTGAAGACTTGGAAAGAAGAATCTGCAGGAAAGGTGGAAAAGACCGTGCCAGGTGTTGCTGACTACTTTTACTGCAGTCAAGATTGCCAAATCAGATGCATGGATCCACTACATCTGAGTGAGGAAGACACCGTCTGTCAAGTGGAGAGTGGTTGGAAACCCAGAGACTTTGAAACTAACTTTGAAACATGATTTAACTTGTTCATCTGTTTATTTGGCAGTCTATGGTGGTGGAAACATGGAACAAAATTGGGTGGCTGAATCGGACCACACAGGTGACACAAGTTTAGGCCCAAGTTCAGACCAATCAGACATCTGGAAAGGTAAATTCGGTATCAGGGAAAACCCAGGAAGAAAACCTGATGATTGGATTGAGAAAAGGATTTGCAAATTTATAGAATATGTCACAAATCGCTGCCTGTCTGCCAATACCACGAGCAGTTGGAGAACCTGTTCCATGGGGTATTTTTACAATGAATTTGACTGAGCAATGCTTACAAAAGCCTAACACTGAATGGCGAGAACAAGTGGTCATGATTAGAGTGGAATGGAAATCTCCAGGAAATAGAGCAGATTGTTATAAGCTGTTCAATCCTCAATTTATTGCTGTAGAGAAGTCTGGGGCTGTTGGATGATGCAAATATGATAAACTTGTAAAATGGAATGTGTCTCGAGTAACTATGGAATGTTACTGCAGAAGTAGAACATGATTTGGACCAATTAGAGAAAATAAAAGAGGAAACACAAGAAACTGAGAAAGACATGAAGAAAAGCTGGATAGATAAAGTTTTTGAAGAATTGGGTCTGAACTTGAAATCCTGTATAAAATTACTGATTAAAACACTACTGCTATTGATTATAGTGTTTCTGGTAATTTATTTAGTGCACCTTTGCATAAGAAGAAAACTTGATAGGAAAACAAAATGGAATCGAAAAATTCTGACTGTCCTCTCAAGACAATATGAAATACCTAAAAATGATCCACCACCATATGACAAGGATGGTTTTGAAACAATAGAAATATAAAATTATTTGAATGAAAGTATTGAAAATCGATTATCAATACTTTCAAAGGGGGGAAATGTTGCAGTCAAGAGAAAATCCTGATTGATTAAAGTAGGTATTTGTTTAAGCTGTAGAGTTGGCAGATAAAGTAGGTTGATGATTCAGTAGTTAGAATAGGTATTTGTTTAAACTACAAAGTTAAAAAAAAGACTACAAGAAATATGTGTACAAGTACTTAGAGAAGGTACGTACCATGCTCAAGAGAAGAATAGTTGTGATAAGAATTAGACAATAGCATGAAGCTGTGGTCAGACAACCATAAGAATAGGCCATAACTTTTCTCTCCATGTCAAAATTATGTAAGGGTAAGCTTTTGAAGTATTTCAATGTCTTGTATGAAATGTTATGGTAGTGAGGAACCAATCAAGGTAAAGGGTAAATTAAAAGGCGGACATTTTCTACATGCTCGTATGATTTCGCTTTGTTGAAGATGTATAAATGGGCTGTGAAAATGTGTGGACTTCAGAGCACAATCAGAGGAGCTATCCTCTGTCTCCCCAGTAGGGTAAGCTTTTGAAGTATTTCAATGTCTTGTATGAAATGTTATGGTAGTGAGGAACCAATCAAGGTAAAGGGTAAATTAAAAGGCGGACATTTTCTACATGCTCGTATGATTTCGCTTTGTTGAAGATGTATAAATGGGCTGTGAAAATGTGTGGACTTCAGAGCACAATCAGAGGAGCTATCCTCTGTCTCCCCAGTGTTGCAATGAAGAAGTGCCTGCTTATCTGCAACTGCGTAGATAAGTTTTCTCGTAGTGATTGCGACCCTGTCAATAGAAGGACTGGTGGGAAAAAGACTACTGGGGTGTCTCTAGTCCAGTGTCGAGTAGGTGTAGGCTCTTATTATGTTGCCCAATGCCTCCTATAGCAGTCTAGAGAGACTCAATTCCATCAACTTACCTCACAGCTCTTGCTTTAGGTCTCTCACTCCACTTTGTCAGACAGCCTCTGGACCCTCTCCAGTTTCTCCACTCTCCTTTTGATACATAATATCAATCTGCACATATGGTATTGTAGTATCACTGAATCCTCAAATCATTAAGTTTGGAAAACACCTCTAAGATCATCAAGTCTAACCGTCAACCCAGCACCACCATGCCCACCATCAATGCCACTTGGACCATTTCCATAGAGCTGATCAGTCTGTCTACCCATCATCACTGTAATGGCCAAACTTGAGAACTAGAATATTGAGGAGACCATATCAGGAGTTTTTCTGAATATGTGGTAAATGACATCCACTGTTCTCCCTACTTGCATCAATACAGTTACTTCATCATGAAGGCATTCAGCTTGGCAAGGCATCATTTACCCATCATTCTCCAGTTTTCTCTTCCTCTTAATCGTTGTTCCTTGTGACACCACTCACTTATGCTGCTGCTTTGAGCTTCAAGGTTTTAAAACCTTGCCCATCTTTAGGTGGTTTAATTGTCTACCAACTTTTTAGCTGCTTTCATATCTATCTTTTTGTATCAATTTGTGTAAGACTGTTCTGATAAATTTTTCACTTGTAGACAGCCAACCTCATCAGAGGCAGCTTGTACATGTGGTTACAGAGTGTGTTTTCTTGTTTATGAAAATCTTCGTGCTTTTTATTTTATCTTTTGACAAATAGGAAAATTTCTTCTGTGCCTGTGTGTGCAGCCATTTCTCTCAGGAGAACAAGTGGTGATTGTGCAAAGGAGTTGTAGCATCCAGCTGCAGATTTCAGTGGAGAAGTCTGATGCAAGGAGCAGGGATGTCAGTTCCAGGTGGCCAATGTCAGAAATGGTCAGGATGGGGAGGTGAGCAGCAGGGTTGTCCATCCAGTGTCAGACCTCAATAGACTGCTTTTCCTACCTATCCAGATCTCCTGAGGGGACACCCTGGATCAATATCACTTGGAGAATACTTCTATCACTTCTTCACTAAACTGAAAAAAACCTAAAAAATATCCTTAAAAAAATATTTTTATTAAGTGCAGTTTGAAATGTTCCTGTTTAACTAGTCTATCAAAATCTCTCTAATTGGCTTTATGTCTTGAAGACTTGAAGAAAATTACATAATGAGACACAACTTCTTATGGCTTTCTGTATTTTAATGAGCCCCATGGTGTACTTGATGCTGAGTCCATGAACCTCAGATACTGAGAGAAAATTGAAGAAACTGCTCAGGAAGTCAGAAGAAAGCCCCAAAGTACTCTGAAGCATTAATGGGCCCTACTGTTGGCCACTACTCACAAAGGCTCCCCGGGGACTCATTGGAACAAAGAATTGGAGGCCATGATTGCAGGTAGGCAAAAGAACTGTTAAGGTGGCTTCAATGCTGAGAAAATCCTGGGTTTGTCTGATAAAACAGAAAGGCCAAGCCCTCACCCCCAGGCCCTGGGAAGGAAGATCCTGTCCCTCCCGTGTGTCTCAGGGCTCTTCCTGGGGGCAGTTGGATGTGAGGGTGAGCAATGCAAGTGCAGGAAAATTCCGTGAAACCTCCTAGTGTTCAAGAGTAGAGGCAAGGATGAAATGAAGTCCAAAGCCTCAAAAGAAAGCTTCTCCTGGTCAGTCTTGGTGGAAGAGGCAACTGCCTGCAGCACCGATGGGAAAGGAGAGAAGTGAGAGAGATGTTACGGGTTGTGTGGGTGGGTTGATACTGAGAGCTCACTGGAGCAGAAATCTTCACATCCCTTAACACAGTAAGTCTCTGGCTGCAAGGTAATGCACTTGAGTGTCTTGGAGGGGTCTCCTAGACAGTGCACATCATGCTGCAGTTTGGAATTGGCAGAATTGTACCCAGGAGTGCCCAGGACTGTACTTCAGAGCAGGGCCCGTGCCCTCCAGGGGCTGTGTGCTGGGGCAGGGACTCTGCTGCCTGCCAGAGTCAAGGTAAACTTGATTCAATGTAGACATCTACCGTGAGGTGTCTGATGTTGAGGCAGACCAGACTCCTGTCTTTCTTCACCTAAAATGGAGTAACTTTGCATTTACCTTGGAGGGAGTGAAAGATCTAGAGACATTCCAACTTTTATAATTCATTGTGTTTTTTGACTCCTAGTTTAGCCTTTTGTGTGTTTGTTTGTTTCACTATACCAGTCTTTGTGGGGTTTTCATGAATATTTTTAAATTAGTATTTTTATGAGGATAGTGATCCTCAGAACCTGGGTGATTGCAGCTACACAAACCCTGATGTCTTCATTCATGGGTACACAGACATCTGGTGCCAGTGCAGGTGCCCTGGGACTCTCTGCCTGGCTACTGTCAGCAGCTTCCAAGGGACTCTGGTGTCCTGCAGCTCATGTGTGACAGCAGCCTGTCCCAGGCAAACACCTCAGATGCAGTAAGGCCTTTGCAAGTGGCTTTCAATATCCATGGTCAGACAACTGAGCTCTGCCTGGAACTGCTTGCAGCCTTTCAAAACACATGAGCACCTTTCCATCAGCCTAAGTGACTCAATATTCTCTAGCAAATGACAGTGCTTTCCCACCACGCAAGAATGGGAAATTCCAGGAAGTGTATTGATCACAGGAGAAGAAAACTTGACCTTCCTTTGTACTTGCATTGCCAGTACTTTGCCCATGACACTGCGTATTCAATCTCCTGAATCTTTCCACTTGTCCTGACAAAGTGACTGTGTCTAAAGGCATCTTCAAACAGGCTATCTGGAGCTATGCCTTTCCTATTGCTCTCCAGTTTCCCCATTGCCTTACTCTTTGTTCAGTCAGATCCCTCTCAAAAACTCAGGTGCTGCCTTGATTCATGGAGTTTAAAGCCTGCCCTTGTCCTTCAGCAGTCTGATTCTTTCTTCAGCCAGACACTTCATTCTCTTTATGTCTGTCAAAGGTTATCCCTTTTGGATGATGACCACCACTGAAGGAGGTTCACTAAGTTTAAGAAGTACACATCCTTAGCCCTCCCCATACAGGGCATGTACTTTTGGCACCAAACCTCTAAAATGAGAAATTCCATCTGAACTCAAAAGAAAGGGTTTCTACATGAAGGGTGCATGACCCTGGCACAGGCTGCTCTGAGGGGCTGTGGAATCCATTCATGGAGGTATTCAAGACTCACCTGGACATGGTCCTGCGCAACCTGCTCTGGCTGACTCCCCTTGGGCAGACGGGTTGAACTAGATGATCTCCCAAGATCTCTTTCAATCTACACAACTTGGTGAGGACATGAAAGTCCAGCAAAAGGCTTTGTGTCTATGGTAAATGCTTGAGAAGTCACCTTTGCCTTAAACCAAATAGCCCAGAAGCAGGCCAATCTCTGGTATGCTGATTGTGAGGTCACTGCTGCTATAACCCCAGATACCTGAACAGCTGGTCCATGCTATAGTTGCTCCTTTTGAGGTCACACCTGTCTCTGCAGGTGGTATGCTAACCCAGGGCTGGATTCAGTACCTATGAGGTTATTTCTTCATGAGTACCTGACAAGCCAGCAGCAGGCACATAGTTTGGATGTTAATTAAGAGGTCAGTGGTGCCAGAATCTCTGATATGCCAGAAGCAGGCAGAACATTTGTATATTGATATGGAGGTCATCGCTGTCTGAGTGCCTGATAGACTAGCACCAGTCTCATGGATAAGCTAGGTATTTGTGAGGTCAATTCTGCCAGGTCACTTCTGTGAAGTCACTTCCCTTCATAGGCCAGCAGCAGGCATATCACCTGGATGCAAATGATGAGGGTACTACTGCTTGAGTACCTGAGAGACCATGAGCAAGCTCATAGGTGTCTTAAGTCATGTCTTTCAGAGTACATCCTAGGCTACCAGAAGGTTGATGACTGGACTTGGTGCTTTTAAGGTCCCTTCTGTCTGAGTGTGGAATATGACAGCAGCTTACGGTTGCTTATGAGTTGCCTGCTTCTTGGGCACTTGATTGGCCAGCAGCAGGCTCATGACTGGGATTTGTGTTTGCGAAGTTGTTTCTTTCTGAATACCTTTTTAGGTCAGGATCAAGCTTGTGGCTGTGTTAGGTGCCTGTAGGGTCTCTTCTTCCTTGAAACTTCCTTGGACTCTACCATAGGTGGTGGGATTCCCTCTCCAGTGCTCCCAAGGCTTCATTCAGCTTTTACCTTCTCAGCAGTGAAATGTCTCTGCATTTCTGTTCCCTGGGCCTAGATTTCTGGGCTCACTGGAGAGATGTCCAGCAGAGCCAAGATGCCTGGGCCCCTAACTCCCATTCTGGTCAGGGGTGGAGAGAGGGATTGTTGCACTCACCATGGTGTGTGGTCCCCATCACTATGTGGTGTGCCGGTGTCCCCCATGCATTGGGAGTCATTCTATTTCCTGCAGCAGCGAAAGCCATTTCCCATTGCCTCTTATCTGGTTTTGTAGAGCTCAACCCCAGGACAAGCTCTCCAATGGAGAAAGGACCCTCCTTTCTCTTTAGTCCCAACACCTGGACACCATAACCAGGGCCTCAGATAAACACAAAAAGGTGCATAAGTGTGGGAGCAATGTGACCACCACATGGACAAAATTATTTCATTGGTGGACTGCATTAAAAGAAGCATGGCTAGCAGGTTGAGGGAGCTGATTCTGCCCTTCCACTCTGCTCTCGTGAAACCCTACTTGGAGTACGGAACGAAATCCAGTGTTCAGCCAGTCAGAAGCTGGGCTCAGTTCCTCAGGGCTCAGTTTTGAGGCCAGTCCTGTTTAACATCTTGATCAATGATCTGGATGAGGGGATTGAGTGCTCCCTCAGCAAGTGTGGAGATGATACTAAGTTGGGACGGAGTGTTGATCTGCCTGAGTGTAGGAAGGCTCTGCAGAGGGACCTGGACAGGCTGGATCAATGGCTTGAGGCCAATTGCATGAGGTTCAACAAGGACAAGTGCTGGGATCAGCACTTGGGTCACAATAACCCTATGCAGCGCTACAGGCTTGGAGACAAGTGGCTGGAAAACTGCCCTGCAGAAAAAGACTTGGAGTTGTTGGTTGACAGCGACTGAACATGAGCCAGCAGAGTGCCCAGGTGGCCAAGCAGTACAATGGCATTTTGGCCTGTATAAGTAATAGTGTGGCCAGCAGGAGTAGGGAAGTGATTGTCCCCCTGTACTGGGCACTGGTGAGGCTGCACCTCAAATCTTGTGTTCTGTTGTGGGCCGCTCACTACAAGGACATGGAGGGGCTGGAGTGTGTCCAGAGAAAGGCAACAAAGCTGGTGAAGGGTTTGGAGAACAAGTCTAACAGGGAGTATTTCAGGGAGCTGGGGTTGTTTAGTCTGGAGAAAAGAAGACTGAGGGGAGACCTTATTTCTCTCTACAGTTACTTGAAAAGAGGTTGTAGAGAGGTGAGAGTTGGTCTCTTCTTCCATGTAACCAGTGACAAGACAAGAAGAAATGGCATCAAATTACACCAGGGGAGGGTTAGATTGGATATTAGGAAAATATTTATCCACTGAAAGTGAAGTGGTCAGACACTGGAAGAGGCTGCCCAGGGAGTTGGTTGAGCCACTATCCCTGGAGGTATTCAAGAAGCGTGTGGATGTGGCAATCAAGATATGTTTTAGTGGGCATGGTGATGCTGGGTTGACAGTTGGACTTGATGAACCCAGAGGTATCTTCCAACCTTGATGATTCTGTGATGCTATGATTCCATGATATATTTATGAAAGGAGACAGGTACACATCATCAGTCCTGTCATATGTGAAGCAGGCTGAGGAGGTAATTGGGAGCCCGTGCATCACCTTCACTGCCACTGGGCTCAATGAGCTATTAAAACCAGAATATTCTGTCCAGTAGAACTGAATAGTATCATGAGCTTAACGAAAAAAACCTTGAGAAAACAAGAACCGACTCTTGAGAAGACTAATTCCTTGAGCGTTTTGTTGGCAGCAACCTTCGAGAAAAAATAAAGCCTGCAAGAACTACACCAGGGAGGTGTTCTTCTACTGAAAAGATGTATTTGGACAGGCCACACCTAACAGAGTGTTGTATAAGGGTCAAATACAACTGCATCATCAAACCTCTAAACAAGTAATATAAGCACAGAGAATTATCTGTTAACATCATTTTTAAAAGGGAAAACAAAACCCAAAATGAAACAGAAATAGACTCCTGGCCTGGGAAATGTGCAGAGAAGGTGAGGCAGGTTAATGCTGGTGAAAAAGCAACCATTTTTCCAGGTTCAATAGGGCATCCTTGAGTTCCTGGTTCCTCGTGCTGTAGATGAGGGGGTTCACTGCTGGAGGTACCACCGAGTACGGAAATGACACCACCAGGTCAAGGGATGGGGAAGAAATGGATGGTGGCTTCAGACAGGTGAATATGCCAGTGCTGACAAACAGGGAGACCACGATCAGGTGAGGGAGGCATGTGGAAAAGGCTTTGTGCTGTCCCTGCACAGAGGGGATCCTCAGTGCAGTCCTGAAGATCTGCACATAGGACAGCACAATGAAAACAAAACACCCAAATGCTAAAGAGACACTGACCAAAAGAAGCCAAATTTCTCTGAGGTACAAATGTGAGCAGGAGAGCTTGAGGATCTGGGGGATTTCACAGAAGAACTGGTCCACAGCATTGCCTTGGCAGAGGGGGATTACAAATGTATTTGCAGTGTATAGCAACCCAGTGAGAAAGCCACTGCTCCAGGCAGCTGCTGCCATGTGGACACAAGCTCTGCTGCCCAGGAGGGTCCCGTAGTGCAGGGGTTTGCAGATGGCCACGTAGCGGTCATAGGCCATGACTGTGAGAAGAGCATACTCTGCTATTGCCAAGAAGTAAAAAAGAAAGAGCTGGGTAACACATCCTGAGTAGGAGATGGCCCTGCTGTTCCACAGGGAATTGGCCATGGCTTTTAGGACAATGGTGGAAATGAAGCCAAGGTCAAGAACAGAGCGGTTGAGGAGGAAGAAGTACAGAGGGGTGTGGAGGCAGTGGTCACAGGCTATGG
>NW_010207942.1:0-67451 GCF_000695765.1 Mesitornis unicolor
GGCACCGCACCTGAGTGGGGGGCTACCGAAAAATGGAATAAGAGGGGAGAAATGCAACACACTAGCATGTAATTAAGTTTACCATTAACACGATCAGTATACGTGTTTTTTGTAAAGTGGAGTAGGTTGGTGGGTTTTTTTCTTCCTCAGTGTACATTGGGACGTGTTAAGGTTAATTAATGACCAATGACTCGAAAATTGTCTTATATGAGTTTAAGATTATTTTATTTTCACACGTTCGTCATTAATATTTTAGTTACAAACCTGAAATCTTTAAAATTGCTGATTATTATGAGTACATTGAAGTATTTTAGAGGTATTTTTGGGGAAAAATGTTTTGTGACCTGTGTTTCACAGATACGTGGATAGAAGGGACAGCTCTCTAATCCTAGGCCGTTGTGTCATAGATACACATCGATGTTCAACTGATAGACAAGATCTTGCATTTGAGAAGGTTTCTTAATAAACTGAAGTTCATACTCTTCATTAATGGAGAAATAAACCTTTGTTGGATGCAGTTTGTAGACAAAACAGGTCAAGAATGTCCTGTTGTAATACGGAGTAATCTCCAAACCTCTTTTTCCTATATGCTTTTTTTTTTCTTCTTTCGTTTTCTTTTTGTCTGCATGCATGTTTTCTACTAACATCTTACACTGCTGTAAATTCCAGGGGCATTACACTGGCATAAACAGGCTATAAGCATGTGGAGAGAGCTAGCTTTAGGTGATAAGGGACAAGAAAGGAAGGCAGAAAGCTAATAAAATTATTCTAGTGCTTCTCAGAGTAATTCATCGCTTTTTAGTCTTTCAGAAAACACTACCAAATTTCTGCAAATTGTATGGCAATTGTGTCCCAAGCCCTTACAATAACAGTTTCCTGCAAGCATTTTTGGTACCATGACTGACACTTGCCCAGAAGCTGCACTGATTTCCATAAGAATCCTTATTAAATAAAACAGGATGCCATTGTGGCAACTCAAACAGCTTGGTTGCTGTTGATTGACTTTTAGTCAGTGAGAGGAAATTTCAAGCCATACCTTTTACTTCCCTGGGTAATACTGAATCCTCAGTATTGGATAGTGACCAGTTAAATATTGGAGAAATAAGGACTCACGCAGTTTTGCAATAACGTATATGCAAGTGTTTTCACTAAGGCATAAATAAAAGGTTTATTGGACATAGTGTCCCAATAGGTTTTTAAAGAGAGCTAAATTCTTAACAAGCGGGAAGGATATTTGAGTTCTGTTGCTTTCCTTTGTTGCTGTTATTTCATTTATTCCTGTGTTTTATCTTAATTTATGATTATTTTTACTTTGTGGACTTTTATATTTTCTTTTGCTGTAACTGTATTTGGACCACAGTAAGCAACATAATACTTCATATATGTAATGTCCATGTGGATTTCCTTTAAGTAACTTTACAAGGTCTGTGTGCACATCTGAACTTCAGCCTAAGCAGTAAGAGGCAAGTGTGTCAGTCAGAGGAGACTCAATTTTTTTAATTATTTTTTTTTCTTTTGGAAACTGTAGGAAATCTCAGTGTATAGAGATGAGCAAATACAATATACTTTCCTGGTGTGATAAAGTATTAAATAGAAATTAGAGCAGAGAAGTCTTTCTTCTTATGTCCGTGTTTTCTTGACTTTTTTGTTGTGGCATATGGCAAGGTATAAATTAAGCAGACTTGTATACTTCAACAGGTAAGTGTAAAATAGGAAGAAAAAAAAAGTAGGAAGTAAGGGATTTATATTCTCTTGACCTTTTACGTGAGAGGAATTCTGCTGGCTGTGATCCTTCTGAGATTGAATCAGCTGTCAAGCAAAGGAGTCCCTAGGTCAAAAAGTGAAAATGATTGGAGAACTGTGATTTTTGTTTGTCCAAATTTTGCACTTGCTCTATTAAGTGTTTCTGTATCCTTAGAAACATCTGGCAATCACATGTTGCTTTGCTTAGAGCCAGACCTGGACTCCTAGATATCAGGTGACAAACTATAGCTGTAATGTGTTAATCCATCGGGGGCTACAAACCTATCTTTGTGAAGGAAAGAGATGAAGAATTAAGTAAAGTGGAATTAAATTTTACTTTGTCCATCTGTATATCTTCTCTGGATGGCCTCTTCTGTGGCTTAAAATGCAAATAGAAGAATATCCTTGTTGTACTAATGTTTCTATACATTCTTATTACTTTCCTAGTCACATCTTTGTTAATGTACAAGACCAGGAACTTTAAATATTTTTCTCTCTTCTGTTGAGGAAGATGCTAGAATAATTGCAGATCAAGACTAAAGCTTCTTGGTAACATTATTTGTGAACACTTTATTTTTACAAGTATTAGTCAAACCTTATGGAATTAGAGTTTCAGCATTTGGTTCTAGATTCAAGAGGATCTTGTGGTCTAATGTTTTTTCCATCTCTTTCTGTGTTCCATTATACTGTAACTCAACCAATTTGAGGGGATTTGCATGCATATTTGCCTGTGTCATAGAAAAAAATGGCCTCTACAAGAAAAGCTTAGACAATTTCAGTTTTCTGGGCTCATCAAGGTGATACATCACACTATAGAAATATGAAGAGAAACATTGTGCATCCTCCTCTGCAATTATAAGGATAGCCTTATAAAAAAAACCAACCTTGTAGAAAGGAGAGACAAACTGAATAACTCTATGACCCTTGAAATAATTATAAGGCAAGTGAGTGTGTAAGATAAATATTCAGCAACACCAAAAGGTTTCAGAAAACACAAGTAATTCTCACCCAGGACACAGAGGGATGACATAAACTATTTTCTCCAATCTGCAAGAAACTTAACAGATGCCCTGTGTTTCACCTGTAATATTCTATCTGTTTGAAGTGCTCAGTCAATACATCTTTCATTCCCTATCCATCTTCTAATCATCAGTTCCATCAGCTCTCTTTCACCACCATCAATTTATAGTCTGCCAAACACATCAATCCTTTGCCCTAATTAATTTGCCCTCTCCTCCAAACTTCTTCAATCATTGATCTGTCCTCGTCCATCTCGAGGTCCAAGTGTGTAGCACCCTCCTGCCTCCTCTGGTCAGCTCTGTCTAACTTCCATTAGGGGATTTTTGTTTGTTCCCAGTCCTGTATCATCTGTCTTTCTTTAGCCATTTCCAGGCCTGTGCTGCAGGTCTGTAAAGTCATGAGAATTTCACGCATTTTCATATGGTAAATTTATTTCCTCTGTCAGCAGTGGACACATTGAGCACATTTGTCCTCTTTCCCTCCTCAACTCACTTCTTCCTTCTCAGACTCTGTAAGCTGATCCTTTTACCAACAAAATGAGTGTGGCAGGAGGGAGAACATGAGAGCTGACAGGAAACAGCAATAGCTTACTTGTTGCCCCCAGTCTAGGGGAGATGTTGCTAATTCTGGACTGACCTCTCTGTAATACAACTGGCTTCAGACAAATACCACATAGTTAAATGTTAAAAATTGATCTAAGGAGTAGCATCCAGAGCCCAGAAACTCTATCTTCAGCCAAGTGCTCAAGTTCCTGGGCCACAGACTTTTTTCTTACATGCTGTTTTAGCCCCAAGCATCATCCCTTTCGCCTTGCAGCCTGGCACAATACAGATGGAAGATGCCACTTGGACATCTTCCTTGAAGCTTACTTGAGCCATAACATAGAAAGGTTTAAGTCAGGGATGGGTAGGTATCTCTACTGGGAAGACAAGAGCCACGAGACCCGAATTTCTGACAGGAGTGTAGCTGGAATTGAGGTCCCTTACTTCCACATGAAGCAATCCCTGAACAATACTTCAGTTGTTCTTTTTCACCTCATTCCTTTAAAAGTAAAGTAGCTGCTATGGTTTGTATTGTAGTTTGTGCTGCCTGGATCTTCACCTTGCTCAGGGTTTCCTTCCAGCCAGGGAGTGGCACTGAGTTCAAAAGCCCTTTCATCTTATTTCTGTATTGCTGTCGGGTTAATCTAAGTTCCCTAGCTGAGGAAGTTCTGCATCATCCCCATCTCTCTGGAGAAGTTTTCAGGCTGAAGAGAGAAACTCCCTAAGTAGCAATTAGAATGTGGCTTTTTCTCTATCACTTCCTTCAATTTAGGGGAAATAAATTCCCTTGCGTGCTCTGGATTTCCCTCTCAGAGCCCCTGCATGGGAGAAGAAACAGTTGCATAGGGGCACAGAGAGTGAACTTAAGTATGTATCTTCATTACTCCCCATAACAATAAGTCTGTTTCACTCCTGAAAATAGCATATGGAAGAATTTGACTCATCTGGTAAACTAGGATTCAGTTGCCAACAATAGTGACTTTTCACACTAACAAGTTTGTTATAGTGGTGAATATATAGTCAAAAAGAGACATATTTGAATATGTGATATAATATATCACACTTTGATGCATCTAGTATTTTATGTGCCTGTTTGACCTCAGACATGATAGTCAATTAAATACTCAGCTTTGGTTTTGTTGTTTGTTTGGGTTTTTTTTGTTCTTCTAGCTCTTTTCTTTCTAAAAAGGAACTGTAGAAAAGTAATGGAAAAAACTTTGTTAGTGCAAGGCACTGGCTGTGAGCGTACATGTGCTAAGTTGCCATAATCACACTTTTTTTTTAATGTTCTGCATTACATTCTGGAAAAAAACCAAAGATTTAAGGAACTTTATTATAGTCTTCATTAAGACTTCCATGCTCAAAATAATTTAGTGTTAAAAAGTATCAAAAAACCCTAAACATGAAAGGTAAAGTGATCCTCTAAAACAAGATACATCTAAGAACAGATCACCTAACTATAGGAGGAGATCCGCTTCATATGTTCCTGCCCTTGGCAAACACGGAAATCTAAACAAATGGTAGTAGTGTTTGTAACTTGCCCTTGTTCCAAGAACACGGTGACTTTAGAGTAGGATTTTACTAAGAACAGCTGGACAAAAGACTTGGAGACTCATTTTGATTCCTTATAAAACTTTCCAAATTTACTAAACTACTTCTAACTTGCAGAGCCTGCCACACCCAACTTAATGTCTGAAAATCAAATGCTTTTCTTTCATTTATCACCAGTGGTAGTTGTGACTCAGATAAATTACTCTGCAAGTTTATGCCTCAAATCCACCCCAGTTGTGTCAAGAATTTTATTAGTGATAAATGCATATAAGGATATGACTTGACTCTGAACCCCTGTTTGAATTTTCATAGCTGACAACTGGAAAAAATATTTTCTGTGTCAAAAATTAAACAGAAAAATTAAACAAATTGTCTGCAGGCAGACAGGACTGGAGACACTTCTAACTCAAATATTTGAATAAAATAAAGCCAACTTCAGTCCCCAGATAAGCCTGTGATGCAACTAAGTAGTTCTGGCTAATAGCACTTCTGAATGTTTTTAAAACTAAGAAAAAAAGTTATTGAAAACACTGCATGCATAAGGTCTAAAGAAAGTTAAAATGTATTCCTGTTTCTTATATCATGGTGTTGTAATCAAGTTTGACTGCCTACGGCATCGAAATGAAGCACTGAGAAAAAGCATTCCCAATAAATACTTTTAAGTGGGGTGTACTGGGTATGGATGAAAGCAAGGCGCAGTTTTGAACTATCTTCACTATGTTATGAAAAGATAGGAACACTTCCTCTGAGTGTAATAGGAGAGGAATGAGAGCATGGAAAGTATGCCATAAGGAATTACAGGGTCCAAATATGCTTCATCTTGCATGGAGATTTGACACTGCCAGTTAATTTTATCTTTGTTTGCTGAAATATGTTTTAGAGTAACCCACAGCTTATTGCCCATCTCATTACAGAGAAGTCATAGTAAGAAGAGAATCAGCATAGGAAAAGTATATATTTAAATAATGATAACAACTAAATGGTAAGCAAAACCAAGATGCGTTCCTCTTCTTGAGGGGAAAAAAAGTACATTTTTCAAAATGTTACGGTCATAGTCTTTCATGGTGGAATGAAGAGTATTGCATCATTTGAGTTGTCTTTGATACATTACTGAAACCATGAGTTTCATTTCCTAGCTTCCGAACACTGTGTCGAATAAATGGTATTTCTGTACCTTGAAGCAGTATCTCAGTTGAAAAAGTTAAAAAATAAAATACTTTAAGCAAATGAACAGAGGTTTGTCTATAACATTTTGACTTGAAGAATAGTAAACTTTCAATTTTTAAATGTAAGCTATAAGGTATGAAGTTTAGTTCTGGGGCATATTTTGAGCTAGTGTTTTGTTTGGTTTTTTTTTTTAATCTTAAAAATCTTGTTCTGGTAACAAATACTAAAATGTACTAAGCATAAATGGCTAAGAGAAGGATGGGTGTTTTCATGCCTTGCCATACTTAAACAGCATCTACATTCAGCCTTACGTGATCAGAGGGGGGTGTTGTATTTCTATCAGTAGCTTATGTAATTAAAAAATTTTTGCTTGTGTTTGCATATAAACTGCCAATGTGTGATTTCTTTTTTTTTTAATTTCTCACATTATGTCCATAATATGAGCAACCATCCTTATCTCTTTCGTTTAAGTAACAATTCTCCCAAGATCTTTGAATTATTTTCTCTGCGAGTCATAACTCCTCTCTCAACTATCATTCCTTAATGTCATGTATGAGAGAGCAAATGTGCAGCTATGCAACTATCCATTCACATTTACAGCATACTTTGCGATAGTATTTTTGTTAAAAATAAAATAAAATAAAAAATTAAATACTGTTAATTTAAATACTGCAACCTGATTTTAGGCATGGTTATCCTAAATCTGCTAGACTGGATTTCTACTGTCATTACAGTAAATCTTTTATTAACTGGGGTCACAGATACATATTTGTATGGGAAAAGTGCCTAATTTGCCTGTAGACTCAAAGCGGCTCCCTGATTGGTGAAACACTGGATCAGGTTGAGGTGGTAGAGGCCCCATCCCTGGAGACATTTAAGGTCAGGCTTGATGGGGCTCTGAGCAGCCTGATTTAGTTAAAGATGTCCCTGCTCACTGAAGGGGGTTTGGACTAGATGACCTTTAAAGGTCCCTTCCAACACACCACTTTCTATGATTGTATGATTTTTTCCCCGATGGAAGTCCTTTCTTGGTTATTTTAGGACAAGTCATAATGGTTATGTATTTGTTTCACTCAATAAACAGCTTGAAGTACAAAAACAATAATTCTTCTGTACCTTTTCCCATTCATTTCATGACAATGAAATTATTTCACTTTATGCAACTGGCAGCAATAAGCGGCACTTTAAAAGATGAAACCTAGTGAAACTGATCTTAATCTATGTCAAGGTATGCAGAATACTGTAAAGCAAAATACATCAATTGTACTGTGATACTTTTTGGCAGCCTACACAGTTGATAGTCTGCTGTTGCTGAAGTACCCTGTGTGCATGGCATCACCCAGCTCTGACTAATGAGACTGCAAGTTCTGTGCTAATCAGCAGAGAACCAAAGAGATGGAGGCTTTAACCTTACATTGATCCAGAAGGAGCCCAGCCACAGGTGGGATGATGATATGCAGAATGTTTTTTTCTGACATTAGGAACCAAGTCTGAATCCTACAGCTTTTCTGCTCATCTGCTTATCATAACAGATAAAGAGATTCAAAAATAGCAGAATAATTAAGATTTTTTTCTTACTGACCTCTATGCAACGCTACAGTACACCTCTAATCACAGCCTACAAGAGGCTTCTTATCCTGATGTCTGGAATAACCAACAGTAAAGGTAACCACTAAACATTTCTTGCAGTTTGGTACAAGACAGTACTGCCCTGTTCTGCTTAGATAATTGTGGATGACTGTAAAACGTTTATGCTGACTATAATATAACACATTGCTTGGGAGAATGGTTCAAACCCTCAGCCATCTCTGGGAAGGCAGGAAAATTTCAGCTGACCTCAGCTACTCAGATTTTCATTGATTTTTGGCTGAGCTACAGTAATGAGAAGCATGAAAGCCTAAATATTTACAAAACACTAGGCAATATAAAATGATGCAGCACATTTCCTGCTGGGGCTACTGTAAGCATATTGACCCTACTCTGTCTTAATATCCAGGAAGCTTAATGTCTTTGGCACAGGATAACCAGAAATTTTTCAGGCTCTGTATATAATGTCTCCTCCTTCCTGGCCTGATGGAATGTGCTATAGCAAAATCAAATTGGAATGGCTGACAGATCGAGAACTTTCTAGGGGTATATGCTGAAGCAATATGAAACCAACTACCTAAGGAATTAGAAACCAACATTTAACTGCATCTTCCTCTCCAAATACAGCACTCCTCTTTTTTGGAGTCTTGTCTAGATTGATTACACAACAGAGAGAGGGTTGGTTGGTTGGTTTGTTTTAAGCCTGTCTCTCAGTCATCAGGTAGAAGATTCCAAAGTGTGATAGCTGCTAGTCAAACCCAACCAGAAAGCAGTAACATGTCACTATGCTTAGCCTAGTATAAAAGTCACTTGTGTGGATGCTATTGCACAGTGCCCTAAAGGAAAGATTGTACATCAGGCTGCGCACTGTTGCACAGGGCGAAGAGAAGAGGAACATGAGCCAGGTTCCAGCTTTTTCAATAAATGTCTTCCTTTTGTGGCACCTCTTCTCTCCCCTTTGTCCTGCACTAGCTAGTCACGGGACTTGTCCCAACCGAAGTGGCTAGAAATAGCTTCAGTAGTGGATGACCTGAACCTTTTCATTGCAGTGGGTTGCTATAGAGTAATACTGAAACTCTGGCATGGGGGCTTTGTAGTTCTTGAGTTTTCTTGGGGAAAAATTGAACCTTTGCAATCTCTAGGTCTGTTCTAGCTCAAATATATTTTTGGGAAAAATATTGAAATTAGAAATATTAATACCTTTGTACTTTACAAGGTATTAATGATCTATATGTTCTTGGGTATACTTGTTTTCAGATGAAGATAGTATCTTGTTACCAAATCTTACCAGTAAGACAGAATACAGGATAAACATCTGAGTGAAGTCCTTTACAAGAGAGGAAATAAGCTAAAAATTGCTGCTTTCTTCCAAGTTGTTTTATCCTAATATCAAAGGAATGTACAATCTAGAAATCTAAATATAATATGAAAGACATGATTTGTAATTAATAAATGTATTAAGTTTTCAAGAAAAACAGAAACAAAACCTGAAAATCAAGTATACCTCAAGTGAGATTGTTTTTCCTTTTTTCTTCTTTGTTGTTGTTGTTACAAAGCTTTTCTGCATAAAGAGACCTTCATGTTCCAGTTTTGCCCTTTCAGCTCTTTGTTACAATGGACCATCCTTCACATAGGAATAAGACTGTTTTGTAGGTGGCATTGGAGCAATGGAAATGCAGTTCCTAAGCCTGCTCCTCCCTCTAGTGGAACAGATGCTATTCTTGTGAATAATTCTGGAGAAAAGTAATGGAAATAAAGAAGTTTGCAATGTTTGTTTCTTCTTCATAACTCCTTAAAATGGCTCAGAAAACTGAATAAATAAGGAGTGGTTCTATAGGCAGCTAAACCAACTTAAACGCTGTTGTATCTTGATCACCTGTCGGAATGCAGGACTAAGGTGCATGTTTTGCCTTGCTTTGCTTTTGAGAGTCATTGGCGCTAGGGACTATTCTGGATGTGTGACCAGCACTGAGTCTAAAGCAGAGATGTGGCACCCTTCTCCAAAACTCTGCTTCAAACAGTAGATGATTTTTAATTGTTTTGTACTAATCATCTGAGGTAAAATGGCAGTAGTTCAGAAGTGAAGAGCCCATCTTAATCCTTTTCAGTTTGCTCTGTTCCAAGTTTAAAAACAAAACAAACAAAAACCAGTGAAAAAACCTGACAACAGACAAGCAAATAAAAAGTCTGTACTATTCAAGTGAAGGTAGTGAGGAGTCCTCAGCAGAAAAGGCTGTGTAATTAAAAATAATAAATTCAAAAATAACCCAGGAAATTAAATTTCAAACATTACATAAGCCATCTTTGTATTAACGTCACTTTTGTTCAAATATAGCATTTCTGTTTAGCAATAGGCCACTGATGAAGAATGGATTTTGGTTATGAGAATGGAGATTATACACCTGTCTTGGGTTCATGTATAGAATATAATAACAATTTAAAAAACCAAAGAAGGAAAACAAACAACAAAGCTAGGTATATGGTTGCATTATTACCCACCAGCAATTTTCAATGGTTTTCATGAAAATTGTTTGAATAGTACATAATCTGAAAAGGTGAATCTGAATACTTGTTACTTGCCTGGCTCAGTAACGGCTGGCAGACACTTGTTTGTGACACTGAAGTCTACTCCCACCACTTCCACTACTGGTATCAGTCCATTGGTTTCCATAGACAATTATGAGACTGAAGGTTATCACAGCATTAAAGGCTCAAAAATGTCTATGTATGTTAATATGGTACAGTGATACACTCCATTTTACTAATACCATATTGTTTTGAAAGGTGTTGGTGTCCTTTTCAGCTAGTTGCCTATCTAGTTACAATTTTGTATTACCTTACATAGCAGTAACATATAAACAAACACCATCATCATGGTTTCAACGTGTAAATAAAGAACCTAATCTTGTTTTCTTTAGAACAATAAGAATATATTCACTAGAAATAATCATCAAGGAACACCAAGGATCTGGATTTTCTAGATCAACAAAATAGGGGAAAAAAAGTTTTGAGTTTTCCCATTTTCCCTATATCTTTAAAGTCTGTTGTGAGCTTTTGAATTACAAAATGTTAAGGCATGAATGCAGTACGAAAGTAAGGGTAATAAATAGGAAAGATAATGCACAGTGCTTTGTAAATGTTTTCTTAAGTATATTTTTCTTCAAATGGTACATGATTTATGGCGTATGCCTGTGTGAATTGTACCTCCCACCGGTAGCTTCTCCACATAGAGAAAGAACAGCTTATTGCAGCTGTCAGCTAAAGAAATGACTCCTGCAGTTCAAGTAGTTGCAGATTTGGTCTGAAAACTGTGATTCTGACATTTTTGGCAATGTGTACTAGTGTCCTGTGGCAGAGGGTTTTTGTTTTGTCATGATGTACAACTACTGCAGTGAGCAAAGACCATAAAGACTGGAATATCAGAAAGAATTTTATTGTTAGTCTGCTGTTAATTTTTTGGCTGAGTAGCAGAAAGTCTGCCAAATTTTGTGCAGAACATAATCTCAGAGGTCAATGCAGTTTCAGCATGTATGGTTACTTTCTTAAAATGTCAAGCTTAAAAAAAACTGAGAGGGAGTTGAGATTGCCTTTGTAGAGGGTAATCACGTATCCATGTTGGAGTCACACTTTGGCTGTCTGGGCACAGGAGGAAGTATCTTCCATGTGATATTAGTACTTTTAATTGTAAGGCCTTTGGATCAAGAATTGTCTCATCTTGAAGGTAAGCTGCGCCTAGATTGTTTTGAAAACTAGCAAGTCCAAATCGCATGCAAATAAATGGATAAAGTAGCTGGAAATAGTCCTGTTCGTGACTGCACTGTTCATGGCTGTGCATTTAACTCAAAAAGAGATGACTGTAATGCTAGCATTTATATCTTATTTCTCTGAGTATAAATATACCTACAGATCTTTTATTACAGTCTAACTGGAGGGCTGGTGAATAATCTCAGCATGGTTGAGCAGCAAATGTTGGAGGATAATTGAATCTGCAGGCTAAGATAGTATGAACATGGAAGGTCTGGTAGGGAAGATTGATAGGTGGTTATTTTACATTGTGTTTGAAATATACTTTTTGTTTGTAGTATTACGTGGAAGATAACTTACGTTTAAAACTTTGAAATTGCAAGATTTGCTTCAAATGAAAGATTGAGGTTAATGTTCCCTAAATAATGTCTCTGGTAAACAGAACATGCTGAAGAGTTCATTCAATGAAGCTTATGAGCCTTTAATTACATTGTGAAGCCATTTATATGATGCTTTAAAAGTGAATCTTTGGATGTAAACTTCAAACATTAGGTTGACGATACTCAAGTATTATGTGTCCTACAGAAACAGCATGCTTGTTTATAGGTAGATTTTTTCCCTCTCAAGTGAGATTTCAATGCATTATTGTATATTAAAAGACATACAAAAGACAGCCAAAGTACTCTGGATCCATTCTGGCTTTCTTCATCTTTTTACAAACCTGCTTGTGTATATTTTATTTTTTTTTTTAACAAGGATGTTTTGGACAAGTCTGTCCATTCGTTCTCCTTTTGATAAGAAATCTGTTCTTTCATTGTTGTTTATCTTTGGACACTTAACAGCTTAGGGTAAGATACATTTTGACTGCTTCTTTGCAAAGTTATTTTATTGAATACATATTTGATAAAGCCATAGTCTTTATGATTAAATTTCTTTGCAGGGAGTGGAATACAATACAAATGACTCTCAGTTATGCTGTTCCTCATGCTAAGTTTCACAGTGCTGTTGAGGGTCTAGTGGGGTCTAGTACCTGTAATTGGAATAATTGGATATTATCCTCTTCTCACATTGCTTGATCAATTACAATCACAGTCATTCTCTGTTTATAGCTAATCTCCATCATTTACTGGATGTTGAGGGAATCATAGTGACAAAGGATGACAATAAGGCTGAGGTCCGTAATGCCTTCTTTGCCTCAGCTTTTAATAGTAAAGTCAGCTGTTCTTCAGGTATCCACCCCCCTAAGACAGAAGACAGGGACGGGAGCAGAACAAAGCTCCCATGATGCATGAGGAAGTGGTTAGTGACCTGCTCCGCCAGTTAGGCTTACCACAAGTCTATGGGGCCAGACAGGATCCATCCAAGGGTACTGAAGGAGCTGGCAGAGGTTTTCACTAAGCCCCTTCCCATCATCTATCAGGGGTCCTGGCTGACTGGGGAAGTTCCACTTGACTGAAGGCTAGCAAATGTGATGCCTATTTTCAAGAAAGGCTAGAGAAAGGATCTGGGGAATTACAGGTCTGTCAGTCTGACCTCAGTGCTGGGAAAGGTCAGGGAACAGGTCATCTTGAGTGCCATCACTCAGTACATCCAGGACAAGCAGAAGATCAGACCCCACTCAACATGGGTTTAGGAAAGCCAGATCCTGTTTGACTGATCTCCTTCTATGACAAGGTGACCTGCTTAGTGGATGAAGGAAAGGCTGTGAACGTAGTGTACCTGGATTTTAGTAAAGCCTTTGACAGTTTCCCACAGCATTCTGCTGGAGAACCTGGCTGCCCATGGCCTGGACAGGCATACTCTTTGCTGGGTAAAAAATTGGCGGGATGGCCAGGCCCAAAGAGTGGTGGTGAATGGAGTTAAATCCAGTTGGAGGCCAGTCACAAGTGGTGTTCCCTGGGGCTCAGATTTGGGGCCAGTTCTGTTTAACATCTTTATCAACAACCTGGATGAGGGGATTGAGTGCTCCCTCAGTAAGTTTGCAGATGACAGTAAGCTGGGTGGAAGTGTTGATCTGCTTGAGGGTAGGAGGCCTCTACAGAGGGACCTGGACAGATGAATCAGTGAGCTGTGGCTGGTTGTATGAGGTTCAAAAAGACCAAGTGCCAGGTCCTGCACTTGGGTCACAGCAGCCCTATGCAACACTACAGGCTTGGGGATGAGTGGCTGGAAATCTGCCAAGCAGAAAAGGACCTGGGGGTACTGGTCGACAGCTGGCCAGCATGAACAGCATGAACATGAGCCAGCAGTGTGCACAGGTGGCCAAAAGGGCCAAAGGCATCCTTGCTTTTATCAGACATAGTGTGGCCAGCAGGAGTAGGGAAGTGATTGTGCCCACGCACCTGGCACTGGTGAGGCCGCGCATTGAATACTGTGTGCAGTTTTGGGTCGCTTACTACAAGAAGGACATTGACTTGCTGAAGCACATCCAGAGGAGGTCATTGAAACTAGTGAGGGGTCTGGAGCACAAGTCTTCTGAGTAGCAGCTCTGGGAACTGAGGTTGTTTAGTTTGGAGAAGAGGAGGCTGAGGGGTGACCTTATAGCTCTCTCCAACTACCTGAAAGGAGGTTGTAGTGAAGGGGGTATTGATCTCTTCTCCTAAGTAACAAGCAATAGGATGAGAAGAAATGGCCTCAAGTTGCACCAGGGGAGCTTTAGATTGGATATTAGGAAAAATATCTTCACTGAAATGATTATGAAGCATTGGAACAGGCTGCCCAGGGAAGTGGTGAAGTCACCATCGCTGGAGGTATTTAAAAGATATGTAGATGAGGTGCATAGGGACATGGTTTAGTAGTGGACAGGTTATGGTTGGACTTGATGATCTTAAAGGTCCTTTCTAACCAAATGATTCTATGATCTTGGAACCTGCTATCCAACATTTCAATTAAACTTGCTAGAGAGACTGAGGTCTCAAAGATATCAAAGTTCCTACAAGTAGCAGAAGAGAAGAGACCCAAATTAATGCCTGCATTTCCACAGTATTTATCTGTTCTGTCTTGGTGAGTGATTGATCAGTGTGTACTTCTTGACTGGGTAGTGAGAAGCAAGCTGCTCCAGATCGGTCCAAGATTGTTTTCTAGTTTGTCCCTCTCAGTGACTTTGGCATGTGCTGCTGGGTAATTGGGAAATGTGGAGCTGACCTGGTGGTGTGCAGAATTTTCTCCACTGTGACTGGGAGAAAGGGGAATGAACTGTAACTGGGATTATTGAAATAGACCTGGAGACGGGATTTAGGACCTCAATCTGTAGGAAGGGAGGCTTCACAGCACAAGTTGCAGTCATAAACTGGGTCCACCTATTACATTTTCCAGAAGAAACTGAGCTGCACACTTTTCCAAGGAGAGGGAATGGAAAAATAAAATTAAAAAAAATTGTAGTTACTAACAATAGTAGTTCCTGAACTACTAAGATTGGTAACGTTTGGGATAGAAATATATGCTTCCACATCTATAAGTATGGTCCATACATTTAATTCAAACTATGTTATGACTGAAGATGTCAGTATTGTTCATTCTAGGCTTCAAACTGAAAGGCTCAAACTACTTCAAACTATGACATTGTTAATTGTGAATAAGTTTGCGGGAAAATGAACTTCAGCCTAACTCTTTGGTTTAATTCCTGCAGAAGCTACCTGGGATTCAGTCCGTGGGTTCAGTCTCACATATTACATAGTAGTTGGCACCCAGGACTTTCTCCTTTCTGGGAATTGAATTGACCTTTGGCTGGAGAACTGTTGAAAAATATATACTCTATAATACCATATTGTTGTACAGCATTGTCATGGAAAAGGACCTAAGCAAATATGACTGTTGCTCAGTGTTTCACAAATCTTCTTTGCCATATTAGTAATCCAGAGGATATTCAAAAGGCCTGCATCAAACTTACCTGAGTTCACAGAATATTGGTTTTCTAGCCAGATGTAAATTACTATTTCACTTTCAGGCTTGTCAAGCAACAGTACCACAGTTAGCAAATCCTCACTGTGTATGCTTCTAATACTCACCTATACTACCAGTCTTTGCTAAAAATAACATCTTCATGGTTATGGCAGCTTTAAGTCTAACAAAAGATGATAGCTGGTTTAATTTTTTTCCCTAAGAATCAAAATTAATTAGACTGCATTTAGAAAACAGTCATGTAGAATTGATATTTTGGAACCAAATTAAGCAAGAGTCTTGAGATGAATATATGGACACAGCAATTGTAACTGGATTGTTCCGTTCACTTATAAGCAAAACACATTTCAGTGTGGGGAAAAAACTGCCAGGTGTGGACAATCTCACAATAAGCATCCTGCGCAGTAATCACTTGTCTTTTTAAATTTGTTTTTTTTAAATGTATAGCATCTTTCGTGTCTTGTCCATGCCTCCCCAAACCAGGGAAAATAATCATACAAAGTCAGCTTGCCAGCATCACACTTGATACAAATCTGTACATGGTTTTAAAGAACCTGTGCCAAAATACACAGTTGCAGATTCAGTTCTTTGTCTGGAGGTTGAATTTAGTGCTATTACATGAAGTTTAACAGATTAGGAAAAAATTAAGATATACTAGTGAGAACAAATATGCCTTTGAGCACAATCGGAAGGAAAGTAATGCTGCTACAAATGTAGAATGAAGTGTTCCTTATTTGAGAAATGCTAAATTTTTAGATTTCATTAATTTCTGGATGAATTTTGAGAAAACTCAATGCCACCACAGACATATTGACAGTGTATGACACCATATTTACCATGATGTAAATGCCCATTCCTTGTGCAAAGCAGTTATGAGTAACAGTGCTCTGATTTCCATTGATCTCTCTGGGAAGAGAAGATCAGTAAGGATGAACAGTTTCCATGAAATAAGGATGATAATGTGAGGGTGAGAGTGCATTTCTCCACATATGAAGAAGTGGCTCTATTTTTTATTATTTTTTTTTCGGCAGTGTGGTCACCAGAACTGACTGGTGGAGCTCACAGAAATAATTGTAGTAAATAAGACAACAGCTAATGAAGATGCTAAAGCTCTCGGGTAGATGTTTAAAAAAGGCAACAACACAAAAATACCTCAATAACCTAGACTAAAATTTAAAAGCTGTACTAGTCAGCACTGGACATACAGAATGAATATATTAAGCAAATTTAATGCAAAAAATCAAAAGAACAGTATCAGCTCTTTATGTGTTTCTTAGACAGTTACTTTGAAATGTTTACCTTTGGGAATGAGAAATTTCAAAAGCTATTATACCATAAATGCAAAAAAAAATATTGCCTGCAAATTTATAATTATTAAAAGCATAATTTATTTCAGGGTGACAAAAGAATTAGCACTATTTGTAGTAGCAAAACTGCATGTTTTCTAACATTTTAGTTGAAAGTAGTCATTCCTATTATATACAAGTTCACAGCTGCTAATCAGAATACTGGGGTTTACACAAGGGCTGTTGAAAGACATCATAGTTATTATAATTAGTGGTGAAAGAATAGAAAATAAATAAATAATCCCATTATCTGTATTGACAGAAATGAAAAATCTTAGACTAAATTATTCCTGTTTTCCAAGTTTAAAATGAATAAGTGTGGCAGTCGATTACTTCTTTTGCATTCGCTCTGTTGTACCACCAGCTTTATTGATTGGTTTCAATTAATGTATGCCAACAAGTAAATTAACATAGCACCTGAGGCATAATTCTCTGGTGGTTTGCCTACACTGACTTCTTACCATTCTTGCTGTTTTAACTCCTACTGAGCATATTGCTAGGAGCTACAATATTTTTCAGTCTGGACACGGACATTACCCATGGCTCTAATGACAGGTCATTTACAGCAAAACCATGTTTCACTGCAGAGATGTCTCTTTAAGTGACATCTTATCAATGGCAATTCAATTAGTCAACCTTAAGACTTTGAGATATATCTCACACTGTGTCACGCAGCACTAGCACATTTGCATTTTAAATGTTAGCTTTTGCCATTGTTACACTCCTTTGGTATGCATAAAAATGCATTTTCATTCCAATTCTTCATTCAGAGCTCCATGGAAAGCATTTTCACTGTTAAAATTTCCTGCCTTCATTCCCAGCAATGCTGTCAGCTGAAAAGACTTCTGGACTTGTACTGTGGACAGGAGTTTTTCACCTATCACCATATTCCTCATGTCATCAATTACTGGTAAACATCAGATGATTCTGAGCATCTGACATATCAGAGCATCTAAGTATCTAAAATATTCAGTTGCTGCAATATAAATGGGTTACATATCTAAATACTATGGTGGACACAATCTATACATACAGAGAGAAATGCAAAAGAATTTAAAGCCAGGTCTTGATTTTGCTGGGATACTTATACAATGAAGACATCTTAACAAGACATGGTCTTACTCTGCGTCAGCCAGATGAACTCTTTAGGGATAAACCACATTGCTTTATATAAAAAGTGGTTACATGCTGCAGTCTTTGTGAAGAAGGTATTTCCTGGAGTGTCTGCTATAGCACAGTGCAATTACATTGTTCTTCAGCATACAGTCCTGTATGTACTGAACATACAATCTTCAGTAGGCATAAATGAAAAGCAAAGGAGTTGGTGACCAACTGTAAGCACATGCTCATAATCTGTGCTATGTAAAACACGAAGCAACAGGGCACAATTATGAATAAAATACTTTTTAGTTAGTAAGTGCTATAGGTGCATATAGGAATCTGTCTTTTAGGAAATTAGCAATAACCCTGAGTGAAAAAAAACCCCAACCAAAATCCAAATATATTCTGGTTCAAATTGAGCATAGTATCTTCTGAACTCACAGAGTAATCTTAAATACTGAACATTTAATCTGCCTGAATCCTGTTTTCTAATGCCACTCTAGTGAGTTTGAATTACTAAATATGACTTTTGTGTGTGTGTGTGTGTGTGTGTGTGTGCATCCTTATATATGGAAAACTATGTTTCTCAGTCTTTTCAGTTATAATAAAATATTTTGTGGGTGAGTAGTTTCTTATTTCTAAACCAGTATTTTCACACATTAATCTTTGACCGTTCTTGTAGCATCAAAGAATCCTAATTTAAAGCTAGTTTTGCCATTGCTCCTGAGAAATAAAACACACTTGTTATTTACATGAAGAAAGTATTATCAAGGCAAATCAGATGGTGTATTTGGCAAGACTGTCAGCTAAGTGTATGTAGATAGTTTACCTGATAAGCTATGTGGCACTACAGAACACCAACTTGTTTAGTGTGCAACATTTGTTTTACAAGTATGTGCCACATCTAATTCAGTATTCAGAATTCCATTCTAATAAACAATTTTAACTAGTTTCAAATTATTGAATCACTATTCTGAGATCAAATTTTAATGGAGGAAAAAATTGTATGGTAAGGCTCATTAAAAGATTTTAAAATTTAATTAGACTGAAGTTTAAAATAAATAGTGGGCAAATTAATTCTGATTGAGCTATGCTGGCTTGTAGTAAACAAAGAAAATGAACTCATGAAGAACAACTAAATCATAGAATCACAGAATTATTTGAGTTGGAAGGGACCTTAAAGATCATCCAGTTCCAACTCCCCTGCCATGGGCAGAGACACCTCCCGGTAGACCAGGCTATGAATTTTTTTGATATATATAAATAAAATTGATATATAAAAATAATATCCACCAGTTTGTGCTAGAAACACTTTTTTATTTATGTTAGTAATACATACACGTTTATGTGCATATGCGTGTGGGCTGAGATATGCGTGCATATTTTCAGGGCACATCTTTGTTAGTGTGTTAGTTTGAATCAAGGGCATGCTTTTGAAGTGCATATTTTTCTTTCTTTCTTATTGTCCTTTGGTTCATGTCATGTGGAGCTTTAGCAGTGCCTCAACTTGATTCCTTTCAGATGAAACTAGGATTCAGATATGGAAGATTTAGCACACTCCAGGAGTGTAACTAATGCACTCCAGCTGCAAATGGGCATTCAGTCCATGGGGTCAGACTAGAGCTAATCTGAAATAAAAGGCCTTGAAAGGTGCATATTATGGACACGTGTTGTCAGCATCAACTGTTTCTCTCTACAGGGTTGCTGCTATCCATCCATAAACCATCTGCTAACCTAGACATAGTCTCTGAATTCTTTTAATAATTTTATTTTATGATTCTCTGTAAAGAAGAAAGACACTGTCTCTACACAACTATAGCAGGCTATAGTACAGCACAAAATAAGTATATACATGTACTCAGTGAGATAGCGAGTTACATCATCTTCATTACTGAATATATTAATATGTTGCAAAACCTTCAGGATCTGGATTCCTCAGCAGAAGCTTACAGAGGCTGTGGGCCTCAGCCATCTCTTGCTGCTGTCATTGACTTTAAAAGCTTATCCTGAAGTTTGTGCAGGTTGTTACTGTACAGTTATACTACACTAGTTGAACACTGTTGGAGTATGTGTAAGATAATGGCCCTAAAATACACCCCTACTGGACTCAATCTCTTGCTCCAAAGTATAAATTCCAATAAGAATATTTCCTATCATTCCAAAGAAAAATGTTACAGATTTAAAGTTATGAGTGTGAGTTACTGTCTGTAGTAACTGCTTTCTGCCTTTCTGAGATGTGGCAGGAGTTTTACATTTGTGTGTGCACATGTTTTAAAACCCAAATGTACTTCTTTCATATCTCTCTAAAGCAGAGGGTTTTTTTGTTACTGCGCTGTTCAAGAATGCTTCGCTTTTATGCATTTGATTAAAACTGAATCACAGAGGAATATTAGCCCACATGACAAAATCATCACGTAATTTGGCAGAAGCATACCATAGTTGACAGAGCCTGCTTGGGGAGAGCCCCAGACAGAGCTAGCAGAGGGGATAAGTTCACCTTTGACCAGAAGTAAAAGCGATGCCTTTTGGATTGAGAATGAAAGTCTTGCCGTAAAATGTTCCATCTGCTCCAACACCAAAGATTCAAATGCTTGCCACAAGAGCACTGAAACCTAAGCTTTTCAGAAATGTATAATAAATTATACTACTGCTTATATCCTTAAAATGAAATTATTCAGCTACTCCCATATTCTGAAAAACCTGATTGCATGTTTAACTTGATCTATGTAAAGGGTAACTTAGTGGGCCTCAGCAGAAGGAAAAATGATTTCTTATGACTTTGTCAGATTCTCTAACTGATGTTGTAGGAGCATGTACTTCTCTAGTCTTGGATGTCTAGTTCAGGATAAGGTACCAATTTAAAATGAAAATATCACTATGTTGTTTGTTGTTTTTTTTTTTAAAAAGAATTTCCAAAAGACACTGCTGCTATACAACTTTGCTTTCCTAAGAATGGTTAATATACTTTACTTTAATGACTTCTGTTTGTCTAGTTGTCTCATTTTGTAATCACCATTTTGGGGCTTTTAATGTTAGGACTTTCTATGTGGGTTTTATATTTTTATTTTATTTTCTGAGCCAACTTACGAATATACTTGTTTAGGGTTTGTTTTTTGCTTGGTTTTACTCTCCTGTTTCTGCTAATAGAGAATGTGAAAACCAGAAAAGAAGGATGAAACTGCTGTTAAAAAGGAATAATAGATAAACTGACAATGTATTGGCAGGCACAATCAGTGGCCTGAGGCAGCCTAACAAGAAAAAACACAATGATACACAAAGAGGAAAGAAATTCTTCCTTCTGTATTTTGTTAATCTCTCTCTCATACAAATCATAGATCTCTGAATGACATGAAATAATTTTCCTTCATTCCAGCTTTCTAGAGAATATTCAGCTTACAAACTTCATGTTGTGATTTTTCAACTGTTTAAATGGAGCTATGATAACTTCTGGCTCTCAGCCTTTTATGAGACCACTTAGAAAGGAAAACTTTGGCTACAAAGCATGCCAGAATCATGAAGTTGAGTATCTGTGGTTTTTTACTGAATGAATTAACCTCAGAATAATTCCCACTTAATCTTTATCTATGCATGGCCTAAATGGATAAATCTCGGGAGAAAGCTGGTTTATGAAATAGAGCCTCAGAATCACAGTAAGTATAGTAAGGACATGTGTGTTTTATTTCATGTTTAATTTAATCAAGATGTTAAATAGTTGTAAGACAAAGATACACTAGGTTTTTTCAGAGAAGTTTTTTAAATTGATAGTGCATATATGTCATTGTACCTCCCAATAGCTTGTCAGTAAGTTGGCTGTTTAATGTTTATTGAAAAAAATAATAGTTTTCTTAACAAAATAGCACATGAAATCTGATCATGATTTGCTAAATTCTTTTCCATCCATCCATCCATCCATCTATCCATCAGATTTTCGATGATTAGCTATCTAAAAACTATAGGACCATTAAAAGATTAAAAAAACCCAACCCAACCACAAAACAAACAAAAAAACCCAAGTGACGTACCAAAGTTAATTTAGCTAAATGGTTGTTATGTGAAGTCCACTTGATGGCCATATATATATTACAGGAACTAACAAACAAAAAGCCCAAAAAATTCCCCTACCCCCTGCCAAAATCTGATACTAGTGTGGATAATAGTATCCCTTAAATCAGTTGGCCTCATTTCTAAATCCTCATTGAAGTCAGTTGAAAGTCTGTCTTCTCAGTGGAGTATTTGTGGTTCAGTGACCCCCACCTTCCAAGATAAAAGGTTACCATCATTATCGGACCCTGATTAAGGAATAAACCTACTGTGTCTGCATTCAGCTGGTCAAAAATCCATTACATAATACTTATGGGGAGACATTATTTTATGTCCTCACTGCCGCACATAAAAAATGAAGTAATATGGAAAAGCTAGCAGCAGAGATGTCCTTTTTGACTATGAAACTGTGGAATAGTTTTCTGGGAAGAGTCCTGACATTTTCCCTCCACTACAGAATATTTACAGTGCTAATAGAAATGTCTGAGGCACAATTAAAGTCAGGAATATTTCCTCCTGGGTGCACAGAACTTAAACCAGCAGACCTCTTGGAGATATGCCAAAGATTTGAACACCCTATAGCAGTATTTTTTCTTTGTGAGCCATATAGCACTTAGATCTGGAGAATATAAAATAAAGATACTATGAAACTAGTTTGAATGGCAATTTACCAACTGTAGTCATCCGAGCCAACTAGTGCTGAAATTTCTTTTCCCAAGAGAGTTTATTTATGCTATGCATACCATGTTACTGTAATTTTAAAACAGACTCTTTTAAATACACAGAACTCATGCTTCTCAGACATTGCCAGCAGGTTGGTCTCTTGGTTTCCCATGCCGTTGTGGCTATTGGGATGGCTCTGCCTTTAGGCATGCTGGAAGCAAAAAATCTTTCAGTGGGTTGCTTAATTATGACTTGCAGGATGAAGGTAAATAAGGTAGGTCTGTTTATATTCCTAATTTAGCTTTGCTGCTGGAAGTGTTCAACATACATATCCAAAGTCAATGTATTGGCTGAATTCTGGACTGAGAGGACGGTGTTTGTTCACAATTGGATCAAACACTTTGACTTTTTTGTTATGGCTGTATTTGATAGCATAATACCTGGCAAAACTGCTCTCAAAATAAGTCTGTGAAACAGTCTTTGCCTCCTGATGGCACTAATGAAATGTTCCTTCTGTAAGGCTGATGTGAACTTTTATTTTTGTTATGTCACTTATTTTAGGATGGATTACCCAAAGATTGTAGTGTATCATATTCTATGTTTGACACACCATAAATTTCATAGCTTCTTTGAGATCTGTTGCTCTTTTAAACAAGTTTAGTTATATATTTTGCCTTACTTTCCATCCAAATATTTGAACTGTGGAATGCAGTAAACTGCTGCAGCTGCACAGCTAGAAATTTCAGTGAAGTATGGATGTCAGGCTTGGAGGGAAAATGAGGAAGGTATGTTGTTCTGTGCTGCGAAGTGACTGTCCATAATTTCAGCTCTCTTAGTTTTATCTGAGAATTCTTATGAAAAAGAGGCCATCTCCAACTTGCTTGAGACACTTCATTAAATACGCCGCAGCAACAGATATGATGTCAATAAAAGATGCCTGTATGAATTTGTGGATGCTAATGAAACTTCAGATTAGAGCGTCCTTTTTACTTTGTTCTTGAATTTCTTTTATCTTCTACTGCCACTGATCTGCATGTTGGAGAGGGGTCTCATTATGACTAATGCATTTGTCTCCATAAATAAATTAAGGTTTCTGGCCCATGCTAGTTAAAAAAAAATCCTTTGCATTTAAAATAAATCCCTGACCTTATTAGGCTAATTGTGTTTGTGGATTTAGGCTTTGACTCAGAAGTAGTTAACAAGTAAAACATTTAAGGCATGTACTGTGTCCAGTGAGGTCATGATAGCTACAGATATGTTGACTCCTGGCTGTAACATGAAAAGGGGGAATACCATCAACATAGGCCTTTTGCTGTTTATTTTGGTGGCAATTTTCTCACAAGATCACTCATTAATTTCAGTGAAATAAAATGCTAATTTGATGAATAAAGTGCTCACAGTCTTGCCAGAGTGATTTAGAAATGCACTTCTTCCGATCTCTATACTTCAGACATCATGGGTTTGATGTATTCCTTTTCCTTGAGTTCATAAACAGTTTAGATTAACAAAGTCCAGATGGTTTAGAGCTATCAGTAGCTACAAGTTCAGTAAATGGTTTATCCTTTGAAAGGAAGATTCCTTACTTTTTCAAAGCTTTATAGTTTAGGATTTTTGGTTAATTCTTTTAAAAACAGTTTTCTTTAAAACGTCAGTGAGAGGGCATACTTGGAAGTAATAAGAATGTGCTTGATGAATATCTGATGTAATGCGCAATATGAAGATGCACTTTTCAGTCCTTCCAGAAAATTCAGAGCAAGATTTCCTGAAGAAGGTTCATCTTCTGAATATCAATTTAAGTATTTAAGGTTTATTTAAAGGATAGATTTTATTCTTCGAAAAACAAAGAACAGTGTTTCAACTATAACATGACATTTTAATATATTGATATCTGCAAGGCATGTAGCAAATATTCTAGTTTTGCCCAAACATTTGCTGAAAAATAACCTTCAGTGAGAAGTTAAACACTCTGGTTGATTTCTTAAAGACTGTATATACAAAAAAGTCTCAGATGTTCTTGTGAGTTACTCTTTTCTATTTAGCTGGTAGATGTCATATAATGCTAGATGCATTTTTTATGAAAAGTTATGTCAAGCAGCCATTTTCTGTCTTTTCCACAAGCTCTATTGTTCTCAATTTCCTTAGAAAAAAAAATGTGGCTTTACAGTGGATAAGTATTAAGTTTTTGTCATTTATTGTGAAACTAAGTTCATTTTAGGGTTGCTTCAATGCTAATATTATTAGTATTTTGATTGGAAAAATAGCATCTGCTTAAAGCTCAAACACTTTGACAGATGAGGTGTACTAAGTTATCATAAGTTTGCTGGAAACGCCAGGAAGTGAAAGCAGACTTAGATTAGTGGAAGGCGATTTGTAACATCCGGGTTTTAAATCAATTTTTGGTGTGTTTATTAATTATTCAGATCTTTTTGCTTGTTCCTTCTAATGTGATAAATGAATGTTTCTCTAATAGAATTTCAAAACTCATATGTGAAGCTGTTAAAATATTCTTTCCATAAATAGCTAAAGTGTTTAGGTGCAAAATCAGTCAGGAACATAGGTGTGGGCATCTCTGGACAGCTGTGGACTGTATTTTTTCTCTATGGCTTCCCTTCTTAGGTCTCATTTTAGGCAGTTGTCAGGATGGAGCAACACTGCTTGCCACAGTGACTGATGAATGATTGCATAGCTCTAATGGGACAAATAGAAGAAATGAAAGGGTGGAAAGACATCCCATCATGCCTAGTTAGAACAGTACCCTGTACACTAATGTTATATTTTATGGTTATTTATCCCTTGGCACTATTTAACACCACCAATTTTGAAGATAAATGTAGTAAAAGCATTTTTATCCTGCTGCTATGAAAATGTGCTTTTAATAGATTTAGGTTTTCTTGGGTCATAAGAAAGAAATAGAAAGATTTTGCAGCTTTCTAAAGGACTGTATTATATACGGAGTTTAAAATGTCATAAAGCAGCTTGAAACACTATAGGGAGTCTGTGCAGTAATTGGAAAAATGTTTCATACTAATGTTTGGATTGCATTAGTGTGAGCCGTTGGCATACATTTTGTGACAATAAACATGTCTTTGCTTAATTGTAATTATAGCTTACAAAAAGGCTTAAAGAAAGGCAGTGAGAAAGGTACTTTGGTGAGTACAGATAATGACATTTTAATGCACTTAGGGCACAAGACAGCATTCCTAAAGACCAGCTCTATCTTGCATGCACT
Organism: Mesitornis unicolor; assembly: GCF_000695765.1. Taxonomy (NCBI): domain Eukaryota; kingdom Metazoa; phylum Chordata; class Aves; order Mesitornithiformes; family Mesitornithidae; genus Mesitornis; species Mesitornis unicolor. The sequence goes on from NW_010207942.1 coordinate 25,635, forward strand.
GCTGATAGACTAACCCTACGTTTTTATTTAATATTATTTATCAAGTTTGGGGAGTTTGTTAGGAACCTTCTGTTTCACCCCCTCTCCTTACAGATTAACAACTGGCATGGTTGCCAGCCCGTGTCTCTTCTTCAGATTAAATCCCTGTGAACAACACATGAGCAGATTCTGGTTATTACTCAGTACTGAGCTGTGCCAGATTTTCACCGGTGCTGTTGTCTTCATGCCACCCCTTCCTACAGCAGGTTTTAGTTGGCTTGGCAAAAGACAGAACAACCAGAATCACCCACCTTTGAAATGCGACTTGAGAAAAAAATTACAAGTTTAGAGCTTATAACAGCATCTTGTATCTCCATGGCAGCTTATTATGAATGTGAAGTTGGGCATTTGTGTGCAAATTTGGACCTTGTGGAAATCCCCCAACATCTTCATATATACAGTTACAGTTACTGTAGATTGACTGAAATTACTAAACTTAAATTCTGAATTGTAAGTGATCAGGAAATCTAAAATTTCAGGTATTTCTTTTCCTGTTGTCACTTGCTTCCCAAAGGATTAAAACATAGATTTAGGACTGGCATTTTTTCTTGCTTTGATCAGAATAACTTCTGGCTGATTATTTTGCAGACAAATGCACATAAGAGTTTATTTTTCTTCTCAGAGTTGAAGCTCCTCAAGATTTTAGGAGCTCTTTAATTAGTATGGTAGTATAATGGAAAAATACCTAACTGCTTTCAAGTCCTGCTGGTATAGTTTTGAGATGTAGGTGACTCCTTAGGATCCTGAATGTCCTGTGCCGCTTTCAGTGCTACTGAATTCAAGCCTCACTCTGGAGTGCTTAGGATGTTTTTCTGCATTAATCTTTATTAGGAATAAAAAATTGTGAATAAACTTGTCATTTGGGAATGGTGAAATAAATAATTGAATAAACCTTAAGTTCTGACTGCTTCACAGGTATGCTTGTCAGTGCAGTTGGATAAATAAAGTTTTGGCAAGATCTATTAGGACCTGCAGTATGCTTCAGGTAACCAGAAACTGGAATGAGGAGAATGGTTCATGGAAGCTCATCAAGAGAAGCAGTTGTAACTTTAACTTATTAAATAAATTATCATGCTACAGCAGAATACTGAGATAGAGCCATTAAATCTGTATTTCACTATACTTCCAGGACTGACCTCTAAAGCTTAATGCAATAATAGTACTTTTGGGTAAGATTCAAGATCAGTATTTCATAGTCACCATCATAATAACAATAATGAGGCACTTCACTCTGAACCTGATATTGGTGTATTTAAATTGATATTTAAATACATAAAACACACTTGTTTTTAACAAGTGCATAGTTGTGCTTCAGGAAATAATTTTAAATTCCTAATTTTAAGTGAAGGAGAACTGCCATCTAGTTGTGTTTTGTGTCTAAGTCTTAACAGCAAGATAGGTCTGCATGACTGGGACAGATAATCTGAAGAGAAAAATAGCAGAAGTTTCAATTCTAAACAAGTAAAACAGGCTTACCTCTATTAGGAGGACTTCAAGCAGCATGCTTGGTTGGTTTGGATTTTTAAAGAAAATTTAAAATGTAACTGCTGTTTTCACTGCTGTCTTTAAAGATCTTAAAGGTAATGTTGAGCAGAATAACTGACATAGTCAAAATGTTTGTGATTGTAGCATCTGTGCTATGCACCAGCTTCCACAGCTACCATGGATCATGGCAGCAGTGTGGCTAACTGGGCTTCAACATCAGCTACTCACCCAGATTCCTCATGAGTTTATACTGGGTCTCTAGTGCACATTAAAGCCCTCAACTTCATATGGGCACTCCTGTTAGCACTGTGAGCTAGATCAGACTAGATGGATACGATACCAAATGCAGTACCCTATCTTCTGATTGCTGGATAGCTATATTTTAAATTTTGTCCTGCTCTTGCAATTTATCATCCTAGATGATGATACACATAGATAAGATGGTACACAAACATTGCTGCACAGACAGGAGTCATTGGGCAGGATCTGCTGATGAGCACCTTCAGTGTAGTGGAAGCTACTATATATGAAGGATTAGTAATGTGGGATCATTAGGAAATGAGAAAAAATATTTTCATCCTTTTTTCTACATAATTTTATGTATATGATTTTTATACTTATCAGTGATATATCTGAATGCAGTATCAAGCCCTCAACCCTATCAGCTTCTGGGAATTTAAATCATAGCTGATGGTTTTGATAATAGAATAAAAATTTCTATATAAGAGTCTAGTAATGTGGAAATATATTTTTAAGTTGTGTTATACCACAAATGTCATAGCACAAGTAATGAAAGTGATTTAATGGCCAACATTAAATGATTACCAAATAGGATGATGCTGTGAAATGCTTTATCAGTATGAGTAACAGGTAACTCAGTCAAGCACAGAGCACAGGTAGATTTGTTCATCCCGAATATGATCTGAAGGTATATATCTCTATGTGAAATATGGTGCAGAGTTTTACAGATAAGCAAAACTAACTCTGTCAAGCAGCTTTAGAAGAGTGGATTTGCTTTGAAGCATTAAAATTGGAAGTCATGAAACTCTAGTGAAGACTTTCTGCACTGTTTTCTCTTGAGCAATCCTGAGATAATTGTTTTCATAAATTATTTCATTTCCAAAGCTAAAACTGTAACTGTAGGAAATTTAACTATGACAGATGAGAAAATTGACTGAGCTCCACTAGGTGAAAAACTAAAAGCTTCTGCATTCCTAGTAACAATTTATGGTAGTATTGTTAAGCTCTTTAAAACGTTCTGTTTTAATTCATCTTTTATGTGCCTGGCACAAATTCAGTTTTTTAAAGACATCTGGCTCTCCATGAAATGTCATCAACCTGACTGGACATTTATGGATCCTTGGTTTACCTGTCCTCTGTCAAATTTCTGGAGGTGGTAATGGAGAAGTGTCTTTGCCAGTGACTTACTTAAGTTATTTTCAGGGAAGAGCAGCAAAACTGGAGCAAGGAATTGTGTATCTCTACATGAACAGTATTCCAGCTGTTCCTTTGGTGTCCATGACACTGCATTTTTTTTCAGGAGTATTGTGTTGTGATTTTGGTTTAAAGAGGAAAATTCTCATAATATGGATTGCTTCATAGTCACAGCTTTCAGTCATCTTTGAATTACCAGTGGCATCTTCAGAGATCTTGTGCAAGATGGTTGTTTATGGTTGAGGGGAATAATGTACGACTCAATCTTCATTTTTTCTCATTGAATATGTTAGTACTGCTTAAGATGTTTTATTTTTCTTGTCTCTAATATTTTTACAGACTATATTAGTGGGGATAGAGTCTGAAGTTTCTGGTAATAAGCCAGATAATTCCACTTTGTAACTGTTCTTCCTTCAACTTATTTATTGAACTTTCTATCAGAGGCTTGGAAGAAAAGCTGTACTGCATTTACTTATCCTGTATAGGCCAAAGAATGTGGGCTCTTCAGCAAATTATCATTGACTGGCTGGCTTTATTTAGCATCCACGTCACTTTGTCTTACAAAACATGCTTTTCAGGTAGTACAAAGACTTTTAAGGCATCTGGGACCTAAGTATGGCTGTACTAACACCATCATTTGAGATAAACCATCAAGAGATCATCTTCCTGACATGAGAAAACAAACTGCTTGATATATTCCATATAGAAGCCTCTTGAATCATTGGGAAGTGAGTTCCCAAAACGGAGGAGAGAATCAAGAAGTAAGATTTTACAGTGTATCTAGAAAATACCCACTCCTAATCAAATCCCTTGCAATAGTCACATTTATTTAAAATTAATCACTTGTATTTACGAACATAATAAACCCTAATAAAACTTTATAAACCTTTATTTAAAGCAAAGGGAAGTGTTTTACATCTTACATGCCCACTTTGGTTATTTTTAGGAAGTTTCTAGAAAACATTGCCTTGCTAAATTAATCCCCTACAGGAGTTATAGCTTGAATCTTTTTCCCAATATTCATTAGAAATCAGACACCATAGGGGTATACAGGTAATGCTTGGATACTAAGAGATGTTGCTATCCTTCCATACCGCAGGACGACAGTTTGGTGTCATCTTTTCATGTAACATAGTACTGTTGCAGGGCAAAATGATTAAATGTCTGTATTATTTGTAGTAAAGAACGAATGCAATTCTTCTACAGAAACACGCACGGACTTTGTGTACTGACATTTGCAAGTGCCTCCAGCACGTGATTTCTTTGGGTTTCAGCTACATATTCTTTTCCTTACCCTTGCATATGTGGAGCTGAACAGACTGTGCTTGAATATTTAGGCCTTGCTTTTTCTGAGAACTTCATTCATAATGATTATATGTTCTGCTTGACTGACAGTTGGTGGTAGGGCAATTCATTAAGGTTAATTGAATACTGAAGGGAGGAAAAAATATATCTTTGGATATGACTGTGAATTATGAGAAACAGTGTAATGTACATGCTTATAATTTTCAGAGTGTATAATAACATACTGATTTTTAAAACAACAAAGATAATTTAATGTTTGAAATAACAGAGTTAAAAATCAGTGTGGAATTAAAAATAGCACCTTTTGCTTCCTTATTAGCAATCATGATTGTTTAATCGATGGCAGGCAGGAGAAGTGACACAAAAATCCGCATCACTGCTGAAGCAGACAAGATACTGACATTTAAACAAATGCTCTAAACATACTGTGCTTACTCTTCTAGTTTTAATATTAAAAGCTGGTGGGGGATCTTGTCTTATTTTATCATTCATATTAACCTTGCACGCACAGCAAACTTCAGGTGGTTCTTTTTTTGTTATTTTCTACATGAAAGAGAATCACAAACCTATCAAATCTTCAATTTCTTTCAAGAGATTGATTGAAATCTCTGTAACATTTGGGACTTGGGAACTGTTTCCATTGATCTCAGTTGCTATGAGGATGGGTAATAGCCAGACTAACCCCAAACAAGCAACCTGCCAGGATTTCTTCATCTTAATGATTCATATCTGAAACTTTTCAGCAGCACTGTTGATAGAATTTGTGTTTGCACTGTTTTTTTCTATTTTTTTATTTTTTTTTTTTTTTTGTGGAGGAGGAGAGTACCATTGTACAAAAAGATGAAAATGTAGCTAGTTGAGATACACCATCTAGATTTCAGCTGCCTGGATTGGGCTCTGTTATCACTGCAGCTCTGGCAGCATGGAGGTCACCATGAGCCAGATGTAAAGCAGCATACCTGGCTTCCCTGGTGGGTTTCTGCTGTGGCAGGGAGCTCAGGCATAGCATCATCTATGGAAGCTGCTCTGTTTAGCCGAGGATGCTTCTGCAGATGACAATGAGCAGCAGGCGGTCGAATTTCTCTCAAATTTCTTCTGTGGCAAACTGCTCTTACTCATAGAGGTGTTATGCAGTTCTCTCCCTGTTACGGAATGAGTGTCTCTATAGTGTGGTATAGGGACCTGTCACCTTACTCTCCTTCCCTTTCTGCTGGTCCTTCTGCTGCTCCTGTGGCATTCTTTCAGCTTATGAGCCTGTGAGTGTCTTTAGGGCAAACCATCTTCTTGCAAACCATCTTGTTGCAAACCAGGCTCATGAGAGATGTGATAATTCCCTCAAAGAGTGAAAAAGGAACTTTTGTCAATGGTCACACCTGTCCCCAACAAGGAGCCATCAGCTGCAAAACCAGGAGCATAACTGCCCTCACCTCTGCTAGAACCTCATCAGTACATGGTGGCAACTTTTGTTTGTATGTGGACACCTGACCTGTAAACTTGCTTTTAGGTGAGCACCTTGGGCAATTTGTGTTCTAGAACATCTCCATGAATCTTGAATTACTGCACATGGCATAGGTGGTAGGCTGCCAAGCTTCAGTTCTGCTGAGTGTTCTCAAACACCAACATTTAGGTACCTCAAGGATATTGATATCAAAAATTCAAGTGTCAATGGACAAGAGACATAAAGATTTAGTTGTGCTGGGGCTTCAGGAATCTGGTCTATGATGAAATACCTAAAATCCTTTCATGGATTAACCACACTTAGTTTTCTCACATACTGGTATGATTTTTCATTTGACCCTACCTTCCAATTTGTGCTTTTTGATGAAAGCTGTGCAAGACCCTGACTTGAAAGCACAGGAGCGATCCTGTTTATCTCAGTAGGGCTAACAAGACCTGAAAATTATGTAATGTGTAGTCATGAACATAAAATATTTGCAGGGTAGTCAGCTTTCAGTGGGATTTAGGATACCAATGTGGTATTTTGTGATTCTCTGTGACTTAATGAGATATTAAGGATGCCTATTTGTGGTGAGGTTAACATGTTAGTTCTTTGTCCTTTCTTATTTCATAAAAATTATTATTCTCTGACTAATTTTTATGCTATGTTAAGATCCTTGAAACTTCAAATGGCTTTAGTGAAGGACATACTGACAAAAAATTATGTTCTGGCTATATAATCTCTGCTAAAGATATTTGAAGAGGTATCATTCACTACAGGAAGCTTTTTGGGTTCAGTGCTTTGGAACCATGTGATTCATTGAAGATTTAATCTATTTGTGAAAATATTGGAGGTATTTTGGTCTTTGCCTTTAAAATCAGTTGCACTAAATATGGCTTTAACCAACTTGATAAAGCCACCTAGAGACTGGAAGAGCACTTTTTAACTTATGTGAGTAAACAGAATGGAAATACTTTTGAATCCATACTTGTAAAATTGCCGTGTTCAGTAGAGTCCAAATTTTAGCTGAGCACTGGAAAAGGAATTAAACAGAAGGTAAACACAATTACAGACTTCTAGAATCAATTTTGTCTTTTTCATTTAGCCATTTGCCTTTTTAAAGTTTTCAGTGTTACCACTTTTATTACTATTAATTCCTCAGCTCCTGTGAGGCCCTATTGCATTCGCTGGGAGGTGAGTTGACGGAGGGGATGTGACTGGTATGTTTGATGTGAATGTGTACAGTTATTCTTTTTAGTTTCTCTGTGTTTCTGTTGCAAAAGTTGTGGAAAGGTATCAGTCCTCAGATTATAATTCACTCATCTTTATAGGCTACGGGGTACAATCAGAGCCAACAATAACAAGGTGTAGTTGAGAAAGGAGAAGTCTTTGTGACATGGCTCCCTCCTTCAGTCCTCAGTTCCAAATCGGCTGTAAAAGTATCTATCTAACATATTGGTGAGGGTAGAATGGCCTCAGCCCTGGGATATTTTACTTAATTTGTTGCCAATTAACACAAACTTCTAATGACTGATTTGGGTATTGAGGGGAAAAAAGCGAGCATAAGCAATTAAGCACTGAAGCAAGCACCTTTCCTCTCCCCTCCCTCTCCCAGCCGCAGCTGGAGCCAGACCCCCCTCCTCCCGCCGCTCCCGCTGGGGGACGCTCCTGCTTCAGACCCCTTTCCTCCCCCGAACCAGCCCTTCCCGCCGCCCCCCCCCGCCCCCCCCGCCCCGGCCGGCCAGCCGCAGGCGGCACAGGACGAGGGAGTCGGTGTCTGTGTGCCCCTCCTCCAACCCGGGGTCACCGGGCTCCCCTGCCTGGCCCGGCCCAGCTTGGCCTTCACCTGCTTGTGCTCTTCCACTTGTGTGGGAGCAGAGCTTGGAGAGTCCTTTCCATCTCCCCCTCCATTGGATGGTGAATGCGGGCAGCTTTCTTTCTCCTGCGCTCTAGCTGTGAGGGAAAGTGAGCATGATCAAGTTTGTACAAAAGTTTTGAATTACTGTTTTGTTAGGGAGAAGTGTTCCCAGCAGGGGAACAGGATAGAAACCCTTGACGCCTCACCCAAGCAAGGAGCAAGAGTATTCCTCTTCGTTGGTCTGTTTTAAGAGTCAGCTTGACTCGTCTCATTTAAGCTATACTTTTACCTGGAAAGGTTGGACTAGATGACCCCTGTGGTCCCTTCCAATCTGGTATTATATGATTCTATGGTAAGAGCAGCTCCTCTCAAAACCTTTTTGTCAGGGGCCAAAGTCACCCAGCCCACCAAGTCCATGAGGTTTTCAGGCCTACTGAGGTGTACAGGGGCGAAGGGGTCATGATGTGCAGTTAGTTACGGAGATCTCTCTGGTTGCCAGCTAGTAAATATTTATAGGCAAGTGCTTCTGTCATCATTACATTTATTTTAAAACAAAGACCTCTGTGTGAAATTGAAACTTAATGTTTCATCCAGCTTGTTTGCAGTGAAGGAAAAAAAAGACATTTTGGCCTATTAAAATGATGTATTGCATCTACTTAAAGGATGGTTATAATTAGTTGAATAAACATCTAGAAAGTAATGAGCTGTAAAGATACTACATTCCAATATAGTAATGAAAGTCATGGAAATTATCGGTGTGCTGTTTTATCAACCAAAAGGATGGCTGTACAGGATATCCTTAGTGATATAAAATGCCTTAAAACACTTGTGGTTTGAAAATTCTTCTTTGTAAGTTTGTGATAAGTTACTCCAACCAATTATGAATTAAAAATTAGTTATTTTTAAGTTCTTTGTAAGTGTTGTCTGTATTTCACTATAAGTAGTTTGCATATGCATGTTTGACTGCATCAAACATCGCAGTAATCAAACTGAAATTTTCTCATCACAGTGTAATTGAGAAGCAATGCTTATCTTCAAGAGATATAATTTTAGTTTGTCTGTGAGAGTGCTGTTCTTGGATTTAAGGTTAACAGTGAAGGATTTAGACTTGTTTTCTGTAAGCCTGTGGAGTTCGGTTTTAGTGGTATAGCTATTGCTGCAGTAGTCAGTACTGCATCTGTCTACAAATGTTACCCTGTGGATTATTTGTATACCATTATGACTATTAAATGTAGATGTAAAAACTGTTTACACGTTACTGTGAGTGAATAGGTGTATTTATTGTAAGATCTGATTGTTAAGTAAATAAGGCAAGTTTGGTACTGTTATTTCTTCCTCTAATTCTTACCTTGTGGAGGACTTTTTCTTGTGTGTTTGGTAGATGGTTTGTTCAGTAGAATTATTCAGATATTAGAAATGATACTGTTCAGAATTTACTATCCTTGTATCTCAAAAGAGTTTACAAGTTCACACACGGCATATGATATGTTTATATTCCTTAGGGAGGAATACATAAAACAGTATTGTATAAGAAATGAAAAAAACAGAAAGGGAATCAAGGGCAGACAAATGGATTTCAAGAAAAAGTCTGATTCTGGCATGAATATAGCAGTTCCTTTAGTTTCAGATCATGAATCTGGTTTGTCTAAAATATAATTTTCACCAATTGACATAAAAGAGATTAAAATACCAGTTTAGTTGAATAACTGAAGTTTCCGGTTTTGAGTGGTTATACCTTATGACTGTCAATTTACCAGTTCAAGGTAAATCAGTGTGACCTTCAGCTGGATGAAATTAAGGGTATCAACTAAATGCTTGCATTGGTTTAACTCTATGCTTGTAGAGAAGCTGATGGAATTTGTGTAGACCAGACCCTTTCTGGTTTTAATCTGTGCAGGACTAGAAATGCGTGGTAAGGAAAAAAAGCACAGTCATTAATTTGGAGTTTAGTTTTAAACTATGCAGAAGGCAGTGCTTGTACTTGATCATATTAGTGTTTATGGGGTATCAGGGTGACTACTCAAGCTGTGGCTGGGTGAGAGACAAATGTCAGTGGCAATCCAAGCTAGGGAGTTTCCACCTACCTGCCCGCTCTCTGTTCTGCCAACACAACCATTCTCAGGTCGCTGTGTTTCAGACTATGAAGATAATTACAACTTTTAAAAGATGTGCCTTTCTAAAGAGGTTTTGAAAAATGAGAAATTCTTCGTTTTCATAGCTGCCCCTAGCTTTACAGGTAATGAATATAAGTAAGTAGTCCCAGCTTTGGTCATGCTTAAAACCTAATGTTTTTTAATGCTCTGCCTATCTCTGCCTCTCTCCAGTAGTCCAGCTCTTATCTCCTCTGGGCCAAGAGGCCATCCAGCTCAGGGATCAATTAAGGTCTTCCCTGAGTCATATCCGTGTATCTCCAGAATAGCACAGGAAGGTCCACAAAGCTGCACTCCAAGGGGGGAGTTTTCTAGCCACTTCCCCTTCAGCATATGAGTGGACCCTGCCACTGCAATGTAGCTTCCTTTTGATCTATCTGTTTAAATTTTAAACTGCTTTCTGTAGTGTTCCCCTGGGTGTTGTAGAGAAAACTTTAATCTCATGGCCGTGCTGAGAGCCATGAAGGAGGTCCCATGGTAGTTTCTTCTGACAGGGAAATAGATGCTGCCTCACAAAATGAGTTTGAGTTTTACTCCCAAAGTCTCCAGGCAGTTCCTTCGTAGCTTAGCTAACAGGCATGGACAACACATTAAAAAACAACTTAAACAACCAACCAACAAAAAAAGAACTTACTAGGAACTGGATTTCTGGTGCTGGCAGCAAACTTTTCAGAATCTTGTTTTTAAATCTGCCTAATGATTCCTGACAGTAATTTTTGATTTCTGACTTGAAATACATTCAGAGGGTGATTTAAAGACTTTTCAATGAAAATACACTGGGGTGCCTGGGTTGTTGTGGCTTTCAATCAATAACCGCTCCTTTACTAACATAGTAACCTGTTGACGAGAAACATAGTGGAAATGTCTTTCTCTACATCAGTCAAAGAGGATAAGCCCAGAGAAGGAATGGAAGCTAAACTCCCCAGATCAATAGCTGCAGTAGTGTATCTGTCACCTCTGCTGTGTGGCATGAAGTGTTGTTAAAACAGGAATGGTTATTGATGAATTTTCAAATTTTGAATGCTTAGTTACTTGCAGATACTTAATGAGAGTCTTTAGAGTACCACGTGATTAGTGGTCTTGGCTTTAATGATGCACTTTGAAAGTCACAGTAAATCTTGGATTTTTGTGTTGTTCCCCCGCCACGTGGATCTATGGATTGAACTGAATTTACATGCGTAAGACAGCACAGGAAAGTCACACGTGTGGTAGTTTCTAGAGCTGCAGGCAAGTGCCCTGAGCACCAGTCAACTCCTCCTCTCTTCTGAAGGAAGAGCCCATCTGTATGAAGCAGCCAAGTGCAGGCAGTGTGGTGCTGACTCTGGAATATGGCAGGGCAGGGGCACAGACAGGAGAAAGGATGAAAGAATCTTTCATTACTGAAGCTGCTGTGGTTTACTGAAGTGGGCTGGGTTGTTTTTAACCATATCTGTGATTTGTGCTGCTCTTGCATGTCACTGTACACCCATCTGGCAGTTTTTGAGTGGTAGAATACTTAAAACAATTAAAAGCCATTGTGGGGTGGGAGGAAAGACAATAAAAAGTAAAATTGGAAGGTGTGGTAAACTGTAGGTCTTTTCTGTAGAGTAAGAACACGGTTACCATCTAAAGTAAACAGATACCATTCACTGTCTTTCATGGTTAACATGATTAACATGAACTGAGGATGTCTCTGATATTCACTGCCTCTCCCCACTCATGGAAGAGGAAGTTCACTAGGAAAGGTAGGAGGACAGCGATAGAGTATTTTGGTTACTTAAAAAGTGACCTGCAAATCAATTTGATGTTGTTTGACGATACATGCTTAGTGGCCCAGTAATAACCGTGCTTTCAGCATGTTATTATCCAGTCTTGTCTGGATCACTGCCCTCTCTTCATAGATTGAAGTCACATCAACTCTGCTGGACCATGAAGCAAGCCAATAGGTGAGTGTCTTTCATTGAACTGCATAGTTTTGGAAAATATTTACTTTTAACTACATAAAAAAATTCAAAAAAGATTTTTGGATGGAACTGTAGTTTATGGGAAAGAAACTTGGACTATTTTAATTTATTTTATTTTATTTTATATTTTATTTTTTCAATCTTCAAAGAGCGGAATACATGCCCTCTTGTGTTTATGGCTTGTAGACAAGGAGAAGATTACTAGGACCCTTAATATAGTCATACAAGTGACAGCCAGGAAGAGAAGTTACCTTCTTTGAGATTTGCCTGGTATTGAGATGCCTTAGAAAAGAAAGGGGAGAGAGAGCTTTGTGAGGGTAAGGCTTTTCGAAACATCAGGATCAAATTAAACTATTCATACTGAGCCTGAGAATCTGCTGGTGCAGGTACATATGAAAATACATTTCCAAGGAAGAGGAATTATGCAGAGGAAAGCAATAAGATGATCTTAGAAGCAGGGTTTTGAAGTAAAAAGGAAGGTAACTAAACTGTTAACTCCTGAGGTGGGGAAACTCTGAGTCATGCCATGTCTTTGCTTATGAAGGCAGATACATAGAATCTCTTCTCCATGACAGCATGGGAGACTTCTCCAAGTGCCTGGAAAGTCTTTCCAAAGATAGAGATGGCAAAGCAGTGAAACAGATTAGCTGAGGAAACTGGGGGATCTCCAGGGTATGATAGCTTCAAGAATGGCTTGGGAACATCTGTCTGGAATGCCATGAGGTGCGTTTGATGCAGCCTTTGATCAGAGGGCTACACTGGATCATATCTCACTTTTATCCACTACTTTTTGTTTGTGTGATTTTTGAAGACTAAATGAAGATCAGGGTGGAGGGGGTGGAGAAAAGATTTAGGAAGAAGTGCATCAGAGACAAAAGATTGCATTTTATTTGAAAATAACAGTTTAGATAAAGATTCCATGGAGAACAGAGAAAGGTGAGGTTCACAAATGTATCTGTAGTGACTGTAAAACGTCTATACCTAACTGTAAATGCAGTCAATTCAGAGTGTAGATACATCTATTCACATGCAAGCATAATTGACTCTGTATGATAAAGTATATATAATACCTTAAATCATACTAGGATACACAGACTTAACCTTGAGAGATACAAGAATTCTGAGATGGATGTGACTGTTTTCCTTTTTTTTTTTTTTTTTTAAATGTGAAGAGTCTTTTTGCTCTTGCAAGATGGAAGTGCTGTATTGTTCTAGAAATCTCTGGAACAGTATATCTAGCAAGCATAGATTTCTTTTAAGATGGAGTTCAAAAATTTTACCTATAATTTTGCTATAATTTTGCAGAAATAAAAATAGCGTTCTTCTCATTATATCATATAACTGTCACAGAAATTAAGTTCAGCATTGAAGCATGACCAAACGTGAGCCTGAACCTATTCTTCTTTCTCCAATTCAATCTCGAATTCACACTCCACAAACTTCAATACGATGCAGTACAGAATCCTTTCAATTATAAAATAGCAGTACTTGGAAGTCTAAAACAAATAATTACTTAAATTTCCAACTTCCCGTCTCAGGGACTGGTCCATTAAATCAATTCAACTGAATATATTTGATATAACGAAATATTAAATTTACATAACCCATGAGCTACCTATGGATAGACCTGTATAAACAAGCAGATGGAGAAATTTGCATAAGATTTCTGAGACAACCTAGTGCAGGAATTCATATAGCCTTATTATTAATCCTTATCATATATCTGCTTATGTATTAATAGAGAAAGTGAGCTGTAGTGGAATGTGCTGTGCCTCAAGCAAAGATTACTTCCACCTTCTTTGAAGGTGAATCGTCTGTCTCTGATCCATCAGAATAGGATGCTCTGTGCATCTGAATTATTAGTAGAAGCACTGTCAAAATGGAAGTCTTTATTTGCAAAACCAATATTTTAAATCCTAATGCTGGTAAGAACTATAATTTCATATTTGTATTGGGATTCTACATCTACACACAGTCCCAGAAGAAATAAGTCACACTTATAAAAAATGTACGCTAGTCAAATAAACACTGCTGAGATGCATATAGGCAATAGGATCAGCCCTTTATGGAGAAGCAATACATTATTCAGTATAGAAAATTGTTAATATTTATTTGGGTTTTTCAATTTGGTCATAAAGTTATATTCAAACCCTGTATACGGGTATTGAGGTGGAGAAATGTCCATTGTGTGTCCTTGAATAGCAATTTGTTACATTTACATGTGCAAGAAATGATGCTTTTGTACAAATTCCGAGTTCCCTACATAAAATATGAAACTATTACAGAAATATAGTGGTCAGCTTTATGGATTTGAATTGCCTTATAATTTTTATATACAACAAAATGACCTAGGGCATGCTATAAAAATCCTAATTTAAGAAAATGTGTGTGTGAAAGTGATTTGCTAGGAAATTGTAATTATTTTCTTCTGTATTGCTGTAGCCAAATTGGTAGGAGATGGATTTTGGTTTTATTCTCAGTACATAGTGTTTTTAAAAAAATAAAAATCTGTTGTCAGCTGAAACCTTGTCTGCAGAGTCCCAGCCTAAAGCAAGATTTTTACAGTCAAGTTTTAAATCCCTTGATGTATCTGTGTTTGTAATGGAAATGCTAACATAACCTTAGCTGTTACAGGGCAAACAATATTGCAATAATAAATAATGAACAAAGTGGTTTAATAATTTGAAGCAAATCATGTCATGGACCTGGCAAGATTTTATGACTAAATTATATGGGCAGGAACCTATCAACGGACATGCTGCATAAATACCATAAATAGATGGACTAAGGATGTGTGTTCATGAAGCTGAAACTACAGTTTTCATGATCTAGGGGATAAAATGCTGTAGGAGACTGTAAGAAATTGGGTGGAAGCCTTAGGCAAATCAAAAGCCAGAACAAATGATCAATGTGTCAGTTTTTAATCAATGGCTATTATCTCTAGTGCTAATGATCTGTATGGTGCCTCACTAAATCTGCTGGGCTTCTGAATATGAGTGTTTTGGTTAATGATCCATTGTGTGGCCTGTTGGTAAAACTTCTTTCCTTCTAATTGCAAAACACTATAAATATTTTTTCCCCATTTTAATTTTCCAGTACCATGTGTAGAGAGAGTGCAAAAGTTAGTCACAAAGTGCAAGTCATGTACACCATGTAGCTGCATGCCTGGAAGCGTGAAACTCAGCACTGGGCGAGGTGGCAGCCTTCACTAGAAATTATTATCTGGTGTTACCTGGATGCCTGGAGGAGTGTGAGATGAGGCCTCGTGCTCCCAGTCCCCCATTTCTTTCCGCCCCAAACAAAAGGAGCCATTACCTCTACCCATGCAGGTGTGAATTAACGGACTTTGTAATGCAGAAATTTGAGTATAAATATCACCCCAATTTCGGCCCAAAAAACGGGACAGGATGAACACGGAACCAGACCGATCTCTGGACGGATTGACAAATTCGCTCACTCTCCATCCCCACCACTCGGGTCACCTTGTAGGTAAGATTATTTACCTCAGCTAATGCTGAGTGACATATTTTCCTCCTCAGGTCCATATTCCCTGGGTGTATTTTATATTTCCCTCCTCAGGTGTGTACTCACTGAGTGTGTTTTGTATTTTCCTCCTCAGGTGCATACACCCTGAGTGTATTTGGTATTTCTCCTCAGGTGCATTTCTAGGTTTCCCTGAGTGTATTCTTGGTTTTGCTCCACTGTATTTCTGTTCAAATGGGCTTTTTTATTTGCTAGGCTGCTGGGCTTACTGCGGGCAACTTGTTGTTATTTTTAGTGTTTGTGTTTCATAGTGTGTTGTTGTTGCTATCATATTAGTTTTACAACCTTTAGTGTACCTGTAGCTTTTCAATTTATCACCAGCAATCCAAAAGAACCTGTACATGTTGCTGTAAATAAACGAGTACTATTTGTTCCCTGACTTGCGTCTGTCCCATATTCGGTGCCGGCCTCACAAGACTGGATTTATTTCCCCATTTTTTGCAACACCATGCATAATGTAACTGATTGTTTTCTTCTTTATAGCTTAAAGAACATTAGAGATTTCCCTGGCATGGTTTGAATCTGGTTGACTCGGGCTATCACCACCTTTCTGACAGTTGCTGGTACTCACTGCATGCTTCTAAAATGCTGCAATGGCTCACCAAGTATGAAACGGCTGATTAATTTACTCCTTCCTGATCTCTTGGTAGCAAGAAGGAGTTTCTGGAGTTACAGCTTGAGGGACATCTGTTTTCCTTCAAAAGGTGAAGTGCTTGATCCTCAGATAACTCTTTTACTTTGGCTTAGCTCAAAACCAATGTAGGATAAGGCCAATGACTGCAGGCTTGCACAGTTATTTGGTTTTTAGAGCTGTGTAGAAGAGTATCTATGGTTAGGAGTTAAAAGAGCAGGCAGGATGTGGGATACAGTACTAGCTCAGTGCACTGCCAGTGTGGCTCCTTCTGCCCAGGGCAGGAGATGGAGCAAAAGAACCATGAAGCCATTGCACCAGCCCCATCTTAGTCCAGAAGAGTCTCTGCTTAGGCAAGGGATCATTAAATGAGAAGAAAAAGACTCTTTAGGTGGTGGTTCAGTACTAGAGGGACTTTAATAAATAGAAGTCCTGTCTTCATACTACAGTGGCTGTGTAGCAGCGTCCACAAGAGGTGGTGATAAGGCTGAGATTTTGAAAGACTGTACTACTTCTGGCTTTCTGTGAGCAAATGCAGTATTTTAGAAAGTGGAGGTTTAAGCGTTTAAAAGTTGTGTTTTTATTTTTGCCTGTGCAGGACTCGGTTTTAAGGGCTTGCGTTGCAGCTGTCATTCAGAAATGCCTGGGTAGCACACAGCAGCTCTATCCAAATTCCTAGCATGATTTTCTTCTGCTTGTGACATACGGGCACGAGCAAATCATTATGCTGGTGTAAACAAATTTGTTTTGTAGCTATCTGAGACTTCTGCAGATGATACTGACGGCGATAGGATTGTCAGGCTGCTGTGCAGTCAGAAATGAGAACGGCAGGCGAATGATCCAGAAAAGTCTATAAAGCTAGGGGTAAAGCTAGAGGGTTACACTACCTGAAGTTAATTTGTGAAATACCCTTCATCTACGAGCCGTATATCCAGAGAGGTCGTGAAGTTTGTCTCTCTAACTCCATGCCTATTGCTTCAATAACATTCTTCTTCAGATTCTAGCCCTTCGGGTAACAAGAGTGCATTGTGGCTTGAACCCTGAGATAGGAAATGCCCTAGTTGGTGATCACCTCAGTACATGTAGTTTTCTGGTCAAATCAGCTTTTTAAAAAGAGATCTTAGTTTAGTCATCTGTGAGGAAAAAAAAGAGACTACATTGCCTTAATATGTAAAGGCAGACATCTTCTTTTTCCTTCTCCTTTTTCTCCTGCTTCTCCTCCTCTTTCTCCTTTTCCTCCTCCTTCTCCTCCTAGTCTCCATGCTTTAGATATTCTTTAAGAGCTTGCCCTTTGTCTTCAAGGCAGCCAAATTAGGGCACTCAGATTTGGTCCCATTAACTATTCCTCTCTCAACTCATTTGCTTACAGAAAAGCATGGCAGATGTTCTTTAAACTCTAGGGAAGACTCTGTGAGCCTTTACAGGAAATTCGCGCTCACACCCTGTCACCCGGTAGGGAAGGGGTCTTTTTACTGCAGCTTTTCTTAAGACAATGTACACAATGCAAATGGCTCTTCATGTAAGAGCACAGACTTTCCCACAATTTCAGGTCTTGATTTTGGTGGGGGGAAAAAAATGTGTTGTAAACGTGACAATGCTAAAATTTATGTATATTCTCCAAACCTGTTACTCACATTTAGGCAAGGTAAAGGCAGAAACTTATCCTGAAATAATACTCTATACTCTGCTCTGTAAGTTAACACTGTTGAATCAACTAAAATTTTCTGTCATTGTAGTTTAACTAGCTTTAGTGATTTAGGATCCTATTAAATCAGAACACAGTTTTTCTCCCGTCTCAGGTCATAGCAGTTTAAATCTATTAAGTCACATCTGTTATATATTACAAGGAATGCAAGGACAACCCCACTTGCAAGGTAATTTCAAGAATGGGCCATTGGTTTTACAGTTCACAGCTGAATTCGAAGACATACACTGTTTAGGCCACACTGAAGGACTGCGTTGTATCTTTATAGTTGATTGCTGTTACTGGTACTCATCATTAGTTTGTATGCCAGTGTTTGACAGCTTCCCTACTTGCTTCTCTTTTGGGAAGCTTCTGTGTGGTCTAGACCGTGATTGGTTTTGCTCTGTGCTCAGAATTACTTGGAATATTACCTTAGGTTCTGTGTTGTTGTTAGAGGTACCTCATTCTGTGCTTTTCAGTTATTAATTCAGCTGAAGTGACTTTACCAAGGCATAAATTGACAGTCAGATTTCAGTGCTTCCACTCCTAAACCTTTCAGAAGCTCCTCTCCCCTAAAATGTAATTGTATTATATAGTACATAGAAAGTGTGCCACAGTTAACATTTTTCAGAGTGGGAAAAAGGATGGTAAGGTTGTTCTAGAAGAGAAAGAAAATGGAAAACAAATGCAGAGTTATTAAATTGTCCTATTTTTTTTCAAATATGAAATTCATGCTTCAAGGCTTCTCTAAGTGGAGATTTGAACAGAAAAAGCACCCCAATCCAAGCTTGTACCTGCAGTTACAAGGTATTACAAGCACTTAATGCTAAGGATTCTGGAAAATCCTTCTTGTGCCTTTTTCTACTGCAAGGCCGATGCTTACAGTACCTTGTAAAGTTGAGTTCCTTGTACCGCAGACACTAGCTACATCTCTAGCATGAATTAATGAAAATTAATGATGAACTTTTTATCAAACGTGCTACGAAGACATTTGTTTTGATTGGGTTTTTTTAAACTGATTTTCTGTCTCTGAATAATAACAGATCTACTCTCACCTCCTTATTAAAAAAAAAAGGAAATGAAAAAGGAAAAAAATATTCTGTTGTAGTGGCAGAAATCTGCCTTATAGCTGAATTTGACACTTTGAAATGCTGTAATTTTGACAGAAGAACAAAGACAGGCATTGGAAATGAGGTGTTACTTCCCTGTTCAAACACAGGTTTAAGTAAAGCATGAGAAGTGGAAGGTTGTTTGTGTGACATACCTCACAGAAACGAGTGATAAGAACTATATTAATACCAAAATGCTCGACTCCCATATTGTAACATTGTGCCTGTGCAACATATTTCCATTTAAAGTGGCAGGCCCTGTTTATATGCTGCACAGAACCCAGTAATATCTATTGCAGACTTTCAGAATAGCTTGTCTGTACATTTGGCAGCATTTGTAAACATCTGAGGATGGCAGACCTGGATCAGGTGCATGGGGTATTAGGTAGGAGGCTGTAAATGGGGAAAAAGAAAAAGTAAGAGTGAGGGAGAGCTGGTTGCATTTGGAGGTGTCATGTCTCTGAAAGCCTGGTGTGATGCTGTCAGTGTTCCCAGGAGGGAGGAACCTTGTTGCATGCTCCATCTTCTCTTCCAACTCCATCTCCACAGAGCTCCGAAAGCTTGGCCGAGTGCAGGCACTGCACAGCACAGCAGTCCATAACTCTGCCAATCCATAACTGTCCTGGTTTTGACCTGTTGGCTCCGTTGCCGTCTCTGTTCTTCCCACACTCAGCAGTTTCCCATAGCGTCCATTTGGATTTCACACCTGTGAGGTCTGACCTGTTTGATATCAGCTGGTCCTCTGCTGCTGCCCATCTTTCTCCTGCCTCTGCAGCTCTTCCCTTCTCTCCTCTTGCAGCTCACAGAAATCACCAAGGTTTATGTTGTGCGTCTTTCCATCTTGCTTTGTCTTGGGAAATATTTTCTGTAGGAGGGCAAGCGTCCTGAAAGGCTGGAGTAGCAGAGTTTGGAAAGGAGGTAGTGGAACAAGGGCAGAGGGGAATGAGAAGGAAATGTGAGTCTTTTTTGTAAGGATACAAAAATGCCTTAACAATTTTCCTTTGTATTCCTTAAACACTCTTCTCTGAAGAATAAATGCCAATGCCAATTTCCAGATTTTGTTTATCTCGGCAATACATTTATTTCAGAAATAATTTAGGAGGTAGCTGGAATGAGTATTATTTAATTGCAACCTGTTTGCTGTGGGGGAGGAGAAAGATAGAGCTGTGACTAGCCAAGATTTTTTTTTTCTGTGCGTTTTGTGGCTTTTGTTTTTGGCTTTTATTTTTTTTTAAGAGTAAGCACTGCTGTTGTTCTTTTTACCCTGTCAGTCACACGTAATTAGTACTTTCTGTGCACAGAGTTTTCACTGTCATGTAGATTGATTGGAAAAAGGCATGTTCTCTAAGGCCTCAGTTCTTCTCCGGATGAATTAAATAGTCTTGCTATTCAAGTTAGTGAAAGCAGGCTTTGACACATATTACATATGTATACTTTCTGCAGCATTGGGAAGGCTACTTTGACTTTCATGGGATTTAGATCCGACTCATAATGCCCACTATCATAAACATAAGTGATCCCTCATAATAAAACATTTGGCAGTATTTACCATTAGAAATGCCTTTTTGCAGAATATATGCGATTTTCTGCCTTCTGCAGGCTATCACTCTAAATTTGTATTTAATTGGCACCTACGCCCTATTGAAACTGGCGTTCCACCTTGTGTGTGGGCTGAGTGCCATGCTGACAGATGGACATCAGTGCTGGTATGCTAAAGAGCCAGTTTTCACATTGCACATAAGTCTGAGTGGCTATGTTTTCCTTTGCAGACAGTGAATTTGAAAATCTTTAAAGGGCTTTCATGTTTAAGGTGAAAAGGACGCACCAGTGCATTTCAACGGCAGGGCTGGCGATGAGGAAGAAATGTTATGGTAGTACGAAACAGATGTTGAGCTCTGGTTCGCCATGGCTGCTGTTCAGAGGCAGGATTATCATCATCTCCACCCTCAATTAGCTCTCCACAGCATGCACTCTGACTGCTTAGTGACATTATTTCCGTGGCTAAGCCGAGTTTTTTGCAGAATACCTCTGCTGAATACTGAAATCTGATCTGTCCTGCGTCCCGTATGCGAGTCTGTCTATTACTTCTGCTCAGTAGAAGCTTTATAAAGACAGCTTTGGTGAAAGAGCATCATTCAAATGGCTATTTAACTCCTCAGTGAAGAAGCTAAGACGTTAAGAAAAAGAAATCAGTAAATATGCTGTCTTAGTATTGTGCAGCATTTAATCCAGGTTTCAATACTTCCTGCTCAGCATTTCTTTTCCTTTCTTCAGGCAATTAGCTGTGAAGATATAAACATAATAAAAGCTAAACTGTACAAGAGAGGGGTTTTCATCCGTTTGCTCATGCAAGTACAGAATTTAAATCTCAACCTGAATACTCTTTACAGATTGACAAGGGGTGCATTATTCTAAGTCACTCTGTATTATGTGTGAAGAGTGCCCCAGCTGTGTCACTGCTGAGGTTAAAAGGTGTTAGTGCTTGCATCTTTTAAATGAGCATAGTAAATGAAAGTGAACAATTAAGTAAGAAATTTGGCTTGCTGTCTCTGCATGCTGTGTTTTATTGTGGTGTTGCCAGCTTCTCTGAATGAAAATACAAGAGCAAATTAAACAGCTTTATGAACTCGCAGGAGGAGCAGTTGTTCTAGTGGCTTTCATACAAATGTCTAATTAATTCTTGAAGTAACCCAAATTGTTCTTTTGTGATCCGTGAATGGGAATTTGTGAGGAACCTGTGCAGATGAAACTAAGTGAAAGGAGAGCTGGGATTTAATGATTAGCTGGCAGTTTGCAGTTGCTGGGTCCAGAAAATTTTAGTTATCTTTCTCATTAATATTACATTATGAAGTTAATGAAACATTTGGATGAATATGTTATAAGTAATAAGGCATTAATGTTATTTTTCAAGCAGTCAGTTATGCTAATGGGCATCTGTCATTTTTCTCACCAGTGTTTATTTGAGTTATTTGGGAAAGCCCTAAAATAAAGATATGTTGCAAATAAAAATAAAAATTTAACAAAAATCTACATTTGGCTAGTAGCACTGAACTTTAAGTATTTTGTTAACAGAAAGACAACATTACTTCAGGAGAAAACATCCCAGCTGTACAACTTTTGTCTCCTTAATCTAAACATCTTAGAAAGTTTAAAATTCTTGAATGATGTGTTCTTTTTGTTTCATGTCAAACCCACACAAAATAAAAAAATTCCTTTAAAAATGAATATAAAAAGCTCATTATTCATAGTCAAACATATACCAGCTTCAAAGCAAATACCGAAATTACTGAATTATCAAAAATTGTTTTTATGGAAGTGGTATTCCTGCTCACTACACCAATGCCTAGTGTCTTACTCCGCTGGAGGAAACTGAATTAATATCATGGTGTCAAACCAACAGCACCTTCACAGTTAATATTAATCCAAACTCTTCTCTTTTGTAAGCAAATTTGATATGTATAGTGTCAAGCATTCGTGTCACAGAAGTGCTGTTCTGTTATGTGTTTAACAGTCCAAGTTAACTGGTTTAGATAACTGTTGTCAGGGTCACTCTCTGCATTCTTTGGAGCACAGCACTCCCTGAAGAGAGCGCTGCTTTGGGCTGCCTGTTTGTTTGTTTTTCAGAGGATTGAGTCAAACAATGGGCAAAATATAAATAGCAGAGGAAAGCTTGGCCAGGAGGCATCAAAATGTCTTTTAATCTCCCTTATGTGGAAAGGCTGAGGGAGCTGGGTCTCTTTAGTTTGCAGAAGAGGAGACTGAGGGGAGACCTCATTAATGTTTATAAATATATAAAGGGCAAGTGTCACGAGGATGGAGCCATTCTCTTCTTGGTGACAAACAATGATAAGACAAGGGGTAACGGACACAAGCTGGAACACAGGAGGTTCCACTTAAATTTGAGAAGAAACTTCTTCTCAGTGAGGGTGACAGAGCACTGGAACAGGCTGCCCAGAGAGGTTGTGGAGTCTCCTTCTCCGGAGACATTCAAAACCCGCCTGGACGCCTTCCTGTGCAACCTCATCTAGGTGTTCCTGCTCTGGCAGGGGGATTGGACTAGATGATCTTTTGAGGTCCCTTCCAGTCCCTAACGTTCTGTGATTCTGTGTAATGTGCAGGCAGCTATAGATGTGAAATATTGCTTATACCTTTCCAGTAACGACACTGAAAGGAGCTGTGTGTTTTCTTGGAGAAGGGAAGAGCTTGCTTTCGTCATCCTCTGTTAAATATGTAATATCTTCTGATTTCTCCTCCTCTGTATTTTTGTTGAAACTTGAGAATTCCCTTTTAACTAAGAATTCTGCCACTGTCTTCATTTGGACCAGCCTTTACTGATTAAGCGTCACGTCCATGTGTGAGTTTGTTTACTTTGCACTGCTTTTTCCTTTAAAACTTCCACATATGTTTGTACTTGCAGTAACTAAGCTGAACATCAAATGAAGCTTGTCACAGCTTTAAATCAGTCTGAAGTATCTTGCTGTTTTCATAGTAGGGATTTAATTTAACTCCATGTTGTGTGACTTGATATCTGAGAAATGTGGAACTGGGCTACGTTTCTGTAGATCTTCGAAGCTTTATCAAGCAGACCCATAAAATGGAAGCAACTTCTTGTAAAAGCAGATCTCCCCACAAGCCCTTCAACTCCCTGATTCTTGTCAAAAGCTGTAGCAAAGAATTGCTTTGCATTTTCACAAAATGCACTCTGGAACAATGATGTAAAATAATGTCCAGCCATAATAAAAGTAAACAAGAAATCTTTCTAAAAGAAAAGGTCTTGGTGTCTTTAGGAGACAAAACCTCTCACTTCCACTGCATGTATTGCAGTGGAAAAGGTCCTAATCCAGGAGAAACATCTAAAAATTACCAGAAGAAAATAAAATCCTTAATGGATAAACTAACATTGTAGTGTATTGTGATCTATAGTTGTAATCATTAGTGAAATGATGTAGGCAGTGTTGCTCTCAGAAGTTGTAGGAC
Source organism: Mesitornis unicolor (assembly GCF_000695765.1). Taxonomy (NCBI): domain Eukaryota; kingdom Metazoa; phylum Chordata; class Aves; order Mesitornithiformes; family Mesitornithidae; genus Mesitornis; species Mesitornis unicolor. The sequence goes on from NW_010207942.1 coordinate 49,231, forward strand.
AGGGGCAGTATCTTGGTTTGATCAGAAGCAGTGTACTAAAAGGTGTGCTTTTTCCATTTTAACAGATTATTACTAGTCAGCTGAATTAATACCTGATACAACTCTGTATCTAAAGGTAACCTGTACTACAACTGTAATTGTAACTCAAAAAATGCTTTATCTTTGACCCTAAGGTATTTATAGCCAGTAAATTCACAGAGTGTCATATGAAGATCAGGATTTCATGTCTGTATGTGTATGATGCATCCTAAGTAGCATCCCAGAGAGGCATTTGATTTAGTGAGACACTTGCAAACTTACATAAAAAAGAGTATCAGAGCTTAACTGGAAGGAGTTACACAAAGTCTGTAAATTATATTTTGATAGAAGAGCAGATTTTGCTTTTATACCAAGCAACAACTGATGGATATTGTATGGCCGCCTGCCTGTTGATATAATGTTCCTCTGAAAAATCAGGAGGAGAAAGAATAAAGTCTGTGTTTCCTGACTCATGTAAATCTGCTGTTAAAAATATGTATGAATAAGCTTATTTTATAATGAGTGACTCCAAGAACTGAAGATATTGACAGCATCAAGGACAGTTGATGGATTATAATGATGCCTAATTTATTGTATCTGACTGTATGGAAATCTTTCCAAGTTGTACAAGAGATTGTCAGAAATACAAAATAATGAAGAGCACTACTTAGCCTACTTACTTATATGTGCTTATAAGATGTAAGCTGTGCTATTGGGATATGCATTCATAACTCTTAGGACAGCGAATAAGACTGGCATGTTTAACTTTGAAAAGAGAGCTTGGCTCAACTCCCATATAGGTAAATAAGGTTAATGGACATATATGAATATATGTCTAATTTATATATACACATAATGTGTAATATACTTATGTATTTATTTAACAGAGGTAATAGCTCCTTGTCAGATTGTCTCTCCAGCAGTACCTTAAAGTTTCTGAGAGGACAGAGCAGAGTCGTGTGCTTTAATACAGTCAATATGAGTTCAGTCATCCTGTGCCAAGTACAACCATATGTGGTATAACTAATTCTGTGTAGCCCCTTCAGCTTTCTGTCACCGTTATTGCTAATGCACTATATTATTTTCCGGGACCCGTGACTTGCCTCTGATCTCCCACAGGGCTGTAAGTGACAGCTCGGTAAAGACACTTAATGCCTTCCATAGCTGCGTGTCAGCTGTAATGCACTGTTTTGCACCTTGATTCAGTAATGGTGGTGGTGCTCCATAGCAACGTCAGCTTCCCAGCTGTGTGGAGGTCTGCCGTGGGGAGGCCTACTGGGAGCTATTAGAGCCTATGGAAGATCTCCAGGAAAGATGCAAGGTGCAGCGCACACAAAACGGGGGTGAGAGAAGCTCTGCTGCTGCGTGTGCTTGAGCACCGTAATCACCGCTAAGCCCTCATGAATATGCTCAAGTGTTGCCAACGGTGCGCCTTTTGACAAAATACTCTTTCCTATTGATTGGAAGCTGAGGACAAATATTAATTTATAATGTAATCAGAGGTATAGCCCAGAGTCACTACTGTGCATGACAACTGTGAGATTTGAGGGAAAGATTTCCTTATGCAAATGAAAGGGTGATAATCTGCATACAAAGGATTTTGGAGCGAATTTGGACCAACTGAATCTGAAAATCCCTGCGAGAGGAGAGGACTCCTACCCCCTTCCACTGCCTTTGAAATCTGCCCTGCGTCTCACACAAATACACTACTTCTTGAACGAACAAAAGGTAAAATGCAGTGAAAATCTCAAATGGGTTTTCTACCTCATTACCCCGAATGCAGGATGAATAGGGGTTCTATAATTAAAGAAACTAACTGCTATGAATCAAGTCTTAAGACACGATCAGGCTTGTTGCTCATTACTTGCTGTTCATGAACCTAAACAAGGCTCATTCACAAATCCATGCTTACTATTTCTGAAAATTTTTAAACTGGACCATGAGTATAATAGCATGTTTCATATTAGCATAACATTTCAATGCAAGTGACTCAATTTAAGTATTAACAGTGGGAATAGCTTTTAGTCTCTTTTTATTTCCAAATACAAGTTACTCCTGATTATATGAATGCAAACCTTTCATGAACAGTGTTGTATGGCATTTCATGATTACAAAACTCCACAACCTGTTGGCTTGTGCTATCCATGTGATTTTTTTTTCTCCTCACAAGTTTTTGGTTTGTATTATCCAGCCCTGAGGTTTGAAACCATATAAAAAAACAAGAAAGTGAAAACTTTGCCATAGAAATACCAGGAAATACATCCACTGTAGAACAGTTTATAGCCAGCTTTTTGGTGATTATTGAACTCTGCAGATGAAGGCTTGAAAGTGGGTTCTTAATTTAAATTTGCATTTGTTGTTTTAATTTCTTTCCTTTTCTGTGGGGTTTTTTTTTCATTTTCCATAAGGAAGTTTTTTGAGGGAAGTTTGGTCATTTTTCCTTTTCTGCAGTTTTCTGGTCACTTATTGCTGCTAAACTGTAACTCACAAGGGATGCTGAGAGGAAACAGAGATTGAAGGCAAAATTACTTTTTTTTTTTTAATTCTCTTAGAATATTTCATCTGTCTGGAGAGCTGTAGCTTGTGATAACAAACACAAACCATGTATTTTTTGGAAGAAGTTGTTTCCCATGGGAAAACCAAAAATAGTGTAATCAATATCAGTGTTTTCTCACTTCCTAGTCTGCAGCTGTGGAGACAGAGGGGCACAGGGACACCTGCTTTACTGTCTCCATTTACAGATCTGAGGCGACATCAATATCAAGTGCTTCAGCCTTCTCTTACATTGAAAGCGGCAGGAGGGTGATTAACAAAAACTGACCATACTGTCCTTTAGATCCACCTGCCAAGGGAATAGACTCTAGATTTGAGTTAGATGCAGATGAACAAAGCCTTTGAAAAGATCAGAAGTGTAGACATTTCATGCTTCTCACATGAAGCTTTACAAAACACCAGGAGCGGCACCTAATGCCTGTGGTTGCCTTGAGCAGCACCCCAACCTGTCTGTGCTAGCGTACAGCTCCTCCCTGCACCATCCATACCAGCCTGCAGGCATCAGGAGTCAGTAACTAAAGATTCTGCCTGTAAGGAACACCAAAATAACCAAACAAGGTTTTGGTTTATGAAATCTGAGATTTCTGTTTTAGTACTACATTTATGAAATGCGAGGGAATTGCATTGTCAAGGATGACATGATGGCCAAAATAGATTAAAATGTCGGTAAAACAAATTCAGGAAAAGCAAAATCTATTCTGAAAATTAAGAGTAAAGATGCAGGCTTGACCTCAGACTTAGGCACCTCCTCAGCCAGGAGCTGCGAGGAGCTGGGCAGTCGCACTGGAGAAGCAGCTCTGTGTACCTGCACTCTCGTTTTCCCTCGTCCTCATTGGCTGATGTGCTTGGAGAGGGTGCTAAGCTAGAGGAAACACTGGTTTGACACATGTTAGCTGCTTTATGGTTTTTATATATATATTTTACTCTAACCCCTCATATTTTGTAATTATATAGCTATTGATTGACTATGGGGGCCAATACAATTTCAAGTATTACTGTTCGTTTGTATAGGCGTCAGACCTATCCCCTGAGCTCGTGGTTTCCCTATCTGGTGACTTTCTTCACTGCTGTTTATTACCTAGAGGATTTAAAGTTTTAATCTGAGGCAAAGAAGCTTGCTGAGTAGAAGTAATTGTAGAGCACAAGGTTAAATGCTTTGCTGAACTGGTGTTCTACTGCCTATATGGATGCATGATTCTTTCTAGATTATTAGAGGAATAACTAAGAGTTTTTAATGTGTAACACAATTTCAGAATTCCAGAGCAACAGTAGATTTGCACATTAATACTTTCTGTTCATGCAAAAGGCCCTGAACAAGGGCTTATCCCCACTTGTTTTCCTGTATTCTGATTGTTCTCCATTGACTTTGTGTTGCAGGAAAAGTTTGCAGGATCAGGTTCTTAGTTCAGCATTTGGCCTGAAGTGTTTAGTGACCTTCTGCATCAATAGTTTTGTTTTGCAAGCGCTGACATGAATTTTACTTACCTTGACATGTGCAGATTAAGGTGTTCTTTGCTTCATCACCCATGAGAAGTAGCATCCTGAGCAAAGGATATTGACTCAGCAATTTTAAGGGCATTGGAGGTCTTAGTATCAACATAAATTTTACCACCATTTTGTTGGGTAATTTAAGATGCCAGGGTAAGTGAAGCAGTAACATGAAACAGAGAGAGAACCCTTTTGTTGTGAAATATTTTACTTTGTGTGTTTCTTTGTCTGTCCTGATTTGACTGGTATAAAGAATACCTTATAGCCTGTTATTTCTTTGTGTAGGAATATATAATAAAGAGAAAAGGTTCTTCATCAGATTTGACAAAAACACCCTAAACCAATGAAAAGTTGTGATATTTGAGAACCAAGAGTGTGGAAACAAGCAGAATGTATACGTAACTCTGGTTTTATACTCATGTACTTGTAGAGTGGTTGTGTTTTCATTTGGGAGGGGGTTTAGGAGATTTTTTTTCATACTGCTGTTAAATCTTGGCTTTTTTCCCTAAGCTGCTACATAACAGTTGTTTTTTTTAATTATGGATAGGATTTTGATATGACCTTATCACTTGGCATACGGCAATACAGATGGAGAGGGAAGCTGCAGATGAGTGACAATGAGGAAAAGACTGGGAATGAGCAAAGCCTTCGATATGCAGAGAAGAGAGGAGAAAACAATCTGGTTTAACAGGTTTCTGATGGACTCCCTTGCAGGCTGCACATCAGAAATGGCTTTCTACAAGTGTTAAGAACGGTTTTATTTCCTTCTACTTTTTAAATTATACTAAAATGTTAACCAGATATCCATAGTGGGAAGAATTCTGCCATCCTAAATTAGTCATCTTCAGGTTAGGCTTGCACTATAAGCTCTACCAGCTTTATCAAATAGTCAGTAGGAGCAGTGACCATCTCCAGAAGGTGACTTCTTCTGAAAATAGGTATTCTGGAGGAGTCATGTACCTGAAGATACCCATATTTCTTTATTGGTTATAGACACATTAAGGTTAGTTAAAAGCCACTCTTACTTGTGCTCAAAGAAATGCAGAAGATGGGGTTTCAGGCTCTGTAGCCTTATCTGAAAATTTTTTTCATGTGAAATTATTTTTCCAAGATGCAGGCACTGATATGCATATGGGTTGTTTTTCTTGTGGTTTTTTTTTTTATTGCTGTTTGTTTTTTGTAGAGAGAAAACTGTGTTTTCAAGAGTGGGTAAATACAGCTGTGAACTTGCATGAATTCATGCTTTTAGGAAGAGGAATTTGATTCAACAAAAATACTTGTACAATAAACATGTTTTATTGAAAGTAAAGTTTTTACTGAGGATATGCAAAGACTGAATTTGAATGACAAGTTTATAATATCTCAGCGCTACAAGAAGTTGTGGCTGGAGCTCACAGATTGGGACTGGGATGCAAAAATTTCTCCTTTGTTTTCCTATATCACAAGAACATTTTTCCATGCTATGGAGGGCAGGAGGATAAACTTCATCAAAAAGTAGGGTTGATTTGTTCCTAACAGATGTTGGAAGTCCAAGAGCTATATAGCAAAATGAGATTCATTTTATACTCTGATCATCTTTGCTTATGAGCCAAGACGTTCTCAGCAATCAGCTACATTGTATCACTTGATACTGCCTCCCAAATGCTGTATCTGAACCACTTCCTTCACAGCTCCCAAAATGTGTCACTTCCCTCCGCCACATTCTGCATTATTTTCGAAGTAGTTTTCTGCAGCTTTGAGTGCATCCGAAACATAGATGCAGCGTCAAGTGAACTGCAGGTAGTAATCTCCAGTGGCATAAGGCAAGCATTACCTACACTTGTTTTACTCCAGTTTCTTAGGAAGAATACTTTCAATTTCAATAATCCCTCTAAGATACCAGCTTCAGCTTCCCAGTATACAGCACTGTACTGCTACAAAGTTGTGTGCTGCCCAATCATTTTAGGTTGATGTTTTTTGTACAATAAATGGGTACTGGCTGTACCCATTACAGAAGATGTCTTACTATGTTAATTCTGTTCTTCATCAGCAGTTCCTATTTAATTTTCTTATTGTGTTCTTTTCCTTGTTACTCTCTTCTTTCCATACAGCTGTATTCCACTTACAAGATCTCTCTGCATATGAAAGTCATCTCATTATTTATCCCAAATAAAAGGTAGTATCTGCAATATATCTGGGAAGTATCTGGGAAGTAAAAGTAGAAGCTAAACAATTAATTTCCTGCTTGTCTTTTGCTTTTCCAAGAGAGTATGGGCTCTGTGCCTGCCTGACTGTATGAGTAGAAATGCTGCAGGAAGGAGCCAGGTTTCCCATCTCCTGTGCAAAGAATGGACCTCAGTTGAGAATTAGCCTTGTAGTGGATCTCACTGCCTCTGCTTTGGCAGAGGGCAGGTCAGGCTTCTATCACAAGCTTACTGAAGCAAGCTATTACAAGCAGTTTCATTGTAATACAAATAAATCTATTTTCACTGCTTTAGATCAGTTTATCCTTGATCTCTAACTTTCACAGAATCACAGAATATTAGGAGTTGGAAGGGACTTCTGAAGATCATTCAGTCCAACCCCTGCCAGAGCAGGATCACCTAGACCAGGTCACACAGGAACGCATCCAGGGGGATTTTGAATGTCTCCAGAGAAGGAGACTCCACAACCTCTCTGGGCAGCCTGGTCCAGTGCTCTGTCACCCTCACAGTGAAAAAGTTTTTCCTTATGTTTCAGTTGAACGTCCTGTGTTCAAGTTTGTGACCACTGCCTCTTGTCCTGTCACTGGGCACTGAGAAGAGTCTGGTCCCATCCTCTTGACACCTGCCCTTTAGGTATGTATAAGCATTCATGAGATCCTCCCTCAGTCTCCTCTTCTTCAGGCTAACCAGACCCAGCTCTCTCATCCTTTCCTCATATGAGAGATGCTCCAGTCCCCTTATCATCTCAGAGGCTCTATGCTGGACTCTTTCCAGTAGTTCCTTGTCCTTCTTGAACAGGGGAGCCCAGAACTGAGCACAATATTCCAGATGTGGCCTCATCAGGGCAGAGTAGAGGGGGAGGAGAACCTCCTTAAACCTACGGGCCACAGCCTGTTTAATGCACCCCAGGATGCCATTGGCTTTCTTGGCTGCAAGGGCACATTGCTGGCTCATGGTCATCCTGCTGTCCACCAACACACCTAGGTCCTTTTCCCCTGAGCTGCTCTCCAGCAGGTCAGCCCCACCCTGTACTGGTGCATGGGGTTGTTCTTCCCCAGATGCAGTACCCTACACTTGCCCTGCTTGAATTCAATTAAGTCTCTCCCTGCCCAACTCTCCAGCCTGTCCAGGTCTTGCTGAATGGCAGCATAGCATTCTGGTGTGTCAGCCACTCCTCCTTTCTGTACACTCCACTTTAATTTTCAGATTGTTTTATTTACTGAAATAAGATAGCCTGAATTACCAAGAAGAATTACCCAGTTGTGAAAGAGAATCGTGAGTCATACATAAAGGAGGAAAAAAGGAAAGAAAGAGAACTTTATCCTTTTTATTTTTAATGTTATCACACTGACTCTTGAATGCAGCAGCTAATAGATGTAGTTCACAGTGGTTCATACAATACATAGAAAACAGGCAATGAATGTGAAATAGGTAAGAGATTGATGGAAAATGTCGCCTTAGATTCAATAGGTCAGATTCTCAGCTGGTGTAAAATGAAGCATTGTAGATTTCCACCTGCTTAAGGTCAGGCCTAATGTATTTGCAAATGGCTATCCTATATTGCTATTTATACAGCTATATAACTTTCTAGTCTGCTTTTTATTTCATTCCAAATTCTTCCTCAATTGGTGCACATCTAAAAATCTATTAAAAATCAGCAGTGGAACCATATAAAAGCTCCACTGTAACATTATGCATGTAAATGAATTCTTCATAGCAAGTTATTAAAAAAAAAAGTCAAAAAAGTAATCCCTTCAGAGCTGTGATTTTACCGTATCTTCTTTCACAAGTTTGCACAGCACCTTTATGTTGTGGTTCTAGCTCAAAGGCTGCTGGCATGCCATGTGATCCATAGGTTTTTTGTCATGGCTCCTCCCATGTTAATTTTAAACAAATTTATGGATCAAGCTGTTAATATTGTAAAAATGAATATTTTTTCCCTCCTATATAACATTATAAGAATGTGAAACTTGTGGATTTTCTATATTCAGACATGCATGAATCACAAAATACAGAAAGCTGGTAATTGGCCACATTTCATTAAAAAAAAACCCAAGAAAACAACACAACAGAAAATGAGCTTGTGAACTGCCGGGCTAACTCTGTCTCCATGTGTTTACATGTGGAAATAAGACTGTCCCTTATTTTGCTGAATAAACTACAGGCTGTTGTTTAAATGATCTTTAATGCCCTTCTAAATCTTTACTTTAGTGGCCTTCTGCTATGAATAACGACTCTGACCTTCCTGGCTTTTCTCATGGTATGAGGTGCAATCCAATATGCACAGAACCAGCAGGGGTCTGTCCTTAAAGGAGCCCCAGTGAGATGCCTTATTTCCCCCCCACACCCCTTCTTTTCCCTCTGCAGTCTGAAGTGGTAGCAAGCTCTTTTCTGAAGCACTGTTCCTCGTGCTGGTGTAGGATATTCCCCAGTTCCAATGCTGGAAATCCTATTGCAGCAGAAACCCCCAAATTACTTGAAGCTTTAAACTGAGTCTCTGTGTAATATGTCGTGCACTTCCATTAAACGTCGTTGTTTAAAATTAGGTTGGCATTCTTACCACATGCAGGTTGCTATTAAGTTTTCAGAAATGAGTTCTACTAATGTAGTACTCCGTAGTAAACTCTCATATTTGAGGGTACATTTCGTTACTGTTAGGTTTTATGTCCTCTGAAGCTAAAAACCTCTCTTGTATTTCATAGCTTTTGAAATGGAATGATAAAATTTTAATCTAAATTTTATATCAGAAATCTCAGCTGCCACTACAGAGGCTAGAGGATTGTGCAGAAGGAGCCTTCACAAGGGCTCTTTCAGAGAAATGTGCTTAAGAAATTATGTATCTGGGTGCTGAGTTGTTGGGATTTCCTTGCTTTGTCTTTTTGTTTTGTTTTACAAAGGTGACACTATTTGCATTCCCATCAATGAATTCTTTGTGTTGCCCAGGTCAGTCTCTGAGACTTTGGTTCAAAAGGCAACAGTAGATCTTCCTTTGTGTAATCTGTCTGTAGCAGGACAGCTAAAGGCATATCCTAGGCTCAGAGGTTGCTCAGTAATGTCAGATGAATCCCTGGAGCCCTGCTCTCTGTCATATTATTTTCTGCAAATGCTGACACAAATGAAGTGAAGCATTTATTTATATTCATATACCTATTATTATGGTAATAGAATTGCTATTGTAGTATCAACGTGAGAATTTAAGTATATGGGGTGTAACTTTATGGTCCTTTTCTATGATTACTTCACCATTTTTTGCCAAAATTGAAACTCAGATGGAGTTAAGAAATAGTATAGCTTGGTTTCTGCATGAGTAAGGAAGGTAACAGTTTGAGAGATTAAAATAGTTATACCTTAGTTAAGGGGCTATACTTAACTGCTTCCTGTGAAATATAAGTGAAATATATCCAGTAATATACAAGCTGTGTGACCACAAAGGATACCTTAGAGTGCCAGTGTGTTGTGAGGCAGAAAGAGAATACAAGTTTTCTTCGTTCCCCAGAGAAAAGTGAGTATCCATTGTCATCCCCGTTTATTGAAGTACATTATTGCACTCATAAAATGCTTTTTAGTTATGGTTCAAACAGAAAAGAGAGTAATTTAACCGCTAGCTTGCAGAAACATCCACGCACTTAGAATTCCCATTTAAAGTAAACATTAAAACATACTGCAAGATAGATTCTTCACTTGTAAGAGAAACCAGATTTAATTTAAATTGCTTAGTTGTTTGAAAAACATGACTGCTTTCTGTATTTCAGCTCAGACCCTTTGCCGAGTCATGTATCTGTATAATTATATATGTAGTTGCTACATACTGGCTGTGAACTTCTTTTTAGTCATCTTTGAAAAAATCTGATTGTAAAATTAACAGAGGCCACTAACTGTAGAAGAAATTGAGGAAAGTGTGTTTTAGAACTTCTAACTTAACTATTGTGCTACTGTATTACTGCTAGTTCCTCTTTAGTCTTGCATATCTGTGGAATTAGCAGTGACAAGTCTTTTAAATATCGCTGACTGCCGGGTATTTTCTTTCCCTTTTCACCTTTCCACTTCCCTGCTTGCCTGTTATGTTAAGGATGGCATGAAAACATAGTTGTGATTTGAGGCTGATAAATCTGTGATATCCTTTCTATCCTTTCTATCCTTTCTTAATGATAGTTTATTTTTATGTTTCTTGCTCCTAGATATTTGGCTGTCATCCACCCTTCATTGCATTGAGGATTAAGTGGTTGTTACCTGTTCCTCTTTTATGTTGTTTCTAGTTTTCTACATCTCTACTGTATAAATATATAGTCACTTTGACAGTTTTCTGTCTTTTGATGGAGGTATTTTGGCTTTTTTCCCCCACTCTCTAGTATATCCTTCTGTGATTTTTATAGTTCTACAACATCCATTGCCTCAGGGTATGTTCAGTAAAATCCTGCAGGAGTCTGTTGAGTCTTTAAGAGGGATCAGTTTGCTAATAATGTTACAGGACTTGGAAAGCAAGAAAAAAATGTGATATTTGTAGTAGAAGGAGTTCATTCACCGTGGTGTTTTGGCAGGTATGTTGATATATAGTTCCTTTGAACTTAGTGCTTTTCTATCAGGATTAACTCTGTACTTTCTTGCTCAGTCTCAGCTCTTGCAAACTCTGGGTGTATGTGGTGCAAGTGTGTGTGTCTATATATACACTTATAAAAATGTAGCGTTATGCTTTACACTCTTGGCTTCATTTTTACTTTCAGCCTTCAAATTATTTATAATCTGTACCTCAGCTATATGGTAGAATGTAGGTACTCTATTGCCTCTCACGTTTCCTATGTTGTAATTAAGTCTCTAGGTAGCCAGCAATTGTTCTTTTTGTGGTCATGGATGCCTGAAAGAGGTGTACCAGACAGAGCTATTTTACTGGATAATCAAGAAAACACGTGGTTTTGACTTAAAAAAAATTAAATAAAATAGATCTATTCAGTGGGAAGTGAAAGGCTCAGGGGTCTTGTTAATGAGAGAATGAAAGATCATGAGAGAGAATATTTCACTCCTAGGTCACCAGTTCAAATGCAGACTAGCTTAATAGTTAGTGTAAGTTGTTACCATCTGACAGCTGTTCCATAATCCATGAGAAATGGGAAAATCATCGCAATCTGGTTTCTCTGGCATCTAGATCTCTAAATGTCCACATCCTACAGACAATAATTGCAGAGGGATATTAATCACTTGTTTTACCCTTGCAGGCATTAAAGTGCAGTATTTCAATGCTGAATATAAAGAACACTTGAACTTTCCAATTCTTAAAATACTGCTCTGCTGGCCAAAGTTTAAGGACATTTGAAAGCCACTGTGAGAAAGGGAGAGGTACCACCCCCCTGCCATGTGCAGTGCTGAGTTCCTGTCACAAATGAGGATAGTGAGGATAGCAAAGGCGCTCAGTGTAAGACAACACAGAGCCTTTCTTTAAATAAGCTTTACTGGAAGTTTTTAATTAGTAAATACAGAGTAATAATTTCAGACTGATTTTGAAAAACAAACAGATTAAAGATCTGAAAACACAGCCGCATCAATATGTTTCCTGTTATTTCATAACCCTGAGGTGATAGTATCTATGACAAGATGTAGCTTCTAAAATCTTAGATTACACCGCTGTGTGTACTAATGAAAGTTAAGAACACCACACTCAAATAGGTGTAGGATTTCTATAAATACATTGATAATGGTAACAAATTACTGCATTTTTACTTTACAGTGCTAAAAATAATAAAATAACTCTGTGTCTCTATTATACATATGTATTGGTCGAACACTGAAGAATAGTTACATTAGGATTTAGAGGCTGATTTTAATAAGCAGAAAATTTTAATACATATTTGAATGTACCAAAATTATTAGGACTTGATGCTGGAAGATTTTTTTTCTTAAAAAAGGGAAAATTATTCTGGGCTGTAAGTGAGAAAACACTAGTATACTGCTTTTTTAATTTTCTTTCAATTTTTCTATCCAATAAAGTACTGCATAAATATCAAAGTCAAATATTATCCCAAGTGGGGAAAAGCAAACCAGGGAACTAATTACATGTGTGTCAGCAATTCTACAGTTCTGGTTCATCTTCTGATCTTTGACTTGGAAATATTAAAATTTCTACGGTCAAGGTTCATTTTTAAAATACAAAGTGAAAAATACAGTCATCTGTTCATGTCGTCTTTGTCATCTGTCTGCTTACTTGAAGGATTTGGGAACTTGAGTGTCTTAGTGTCTTTGTTCCCTTCCTCAAACCGCAGCAATCATAGATATTAAATGGGTTAAGATTTGTTTTAAGGCTTCAGATGAGTCTACTTGATCGTTTTCCTAATGACCCAAGGCCACAAGCCTCATTATTAGCACTGCCGAGCATCTGTACAGCCTTTTGACTTCAGCAGGCCTCCTAAACACTCAGTGCTTGTCTGGCTCGGCCTGGCACTCCAGGAAGAGTTTCATTTTCCTCCACGTGGGCTCATTTTGCTCTTTGGTCCATCTTGTAAAGGCTCATCAGGTTAAACCCAGCTGCTAGGAATAGAGGAACATAATTCTGAAGAGTTTTTGGCTGTTACAGAGCATAAATGATGCATAGTGCTGATATATTTGTAAGGGGAAAGAACATCTCCTGTCTCAAATGGTAGCACACATCTGAGCAGCTGCTCTTTATATGTAATTAGGAGCCAGATGTGGTAGAAAGCTGGTCATGTAGCAGTAGCTAACAGCGGACATAACAATCTAACTTCATTAGAGTAAAAAATGCAGCCCATACATTAACAGAACATGGAAATTAGTGAGCATAAACCAGATCTGATTTAGCTACGCTGCCTTTCATAAACCGCATTTCAAAATTAGCAACTACATTTTAATAAATCTAAACAGTTATAGTCCATTTTGGCGTTTTGTGAACCACTGTCATGAAATATTTATTTCAAAGTAGTAAGTTTTTCTGAATATAATAAAAATTTTAGACTCTCTCTGCTCCTTAAAGACCTTTTTCTCTGGATTTAAAAGTTTTGTTGTTTAGTTAGTTGGTTTTTTTAGGGACACATGCTTGGATAGTTCCCCTTGTTACTGTCTCTGAATCAAAAGACCAGAGAATTACTTTCCTTAAAAATGATTGCAACTTTCATACTGAAAATACATGCCAGATTTTCAGTGTAGGTACATAAGAATTGGTTTCTTAGAATTTGTTAGTGTCCCAAGGCTTAGTTGCAAACAAGACCCAGAATGAAAATAGCTGATGATCAGTAAGTAGAAAGGAGTCTCCTTTTCACCAGGATTTCTACCTGAAAATGAGGGACAAAGTTGACAAGCAAAACCCAACACTGAAACTGCTTCTGTAAAGTGGCTCGCTGTTTTTACTGCTGATTACATTTCCAAGATGCAAGCTCAGTTCTTTCCAAGAATATGTATCACTCAGTCTGTGATCTATAGCCAACTGATTCAATCACTTACATCACTTATTTACCGTAACTCAAAACCAGCACAAGGTACTCTATGCACATAGAACTGTGTAGGTTTTAACTCACTAATTTCTTTCTTTTTTTATTGCTGGTGCAGCTTTTTTTTTCATCTCAAACTTGTCGAAGAAAATAGCAAAAGAATTAACTTCAACTGTTTACTTGCAAAGTGATGCATTTTACAGGTAGATCAATTCATTTTCAGTAGCTACCAGTCTGGGGGAGGCAGGTGTTCTGGTGTGCTATTTTCCAATTTATTTTGCAGAAAGAAAAAATTTTGGGCATGATTCTAATGGTTCAAAGTTTTCAGAACTCACAGGCGATCTACTGAAGAGGACAATGGTCCCTTTTCACTTATTAACAACTCTTTATCAGTTGTTAGTAAGTCTGACACAATTTTAAACTTTTATATTTTGCTTCAAAACATTAATAAGAGCTTTTAACTGTTCAGCATCATCTGATAAATGCACAGCCTTTTGTGTTGGTATATATATGTATATGTATAGTCTAACATAGAGGGTAAGTTTTGGGAAGAGGAATTAATTAAACATTCTAGAGGTATTAATTATCTGTCATTAACATAATACAAAGTTGAAGCAAGTTATGACATTAAAATATTTGGGCATTGAGGATACTAAGGAAACCTGCTTTTAAAATAAATGTTAAATAACTTTCACTAGAAGTATTCACTCTTTTCAGTAGAAGTATTCACTCTTACTCTGTTTTCTGGGCCAATTTTCATCCTGACATTAAAAAGTAAGTAGAAAGTAAGGGCAAATATGTTGTTTATTCTCTTTGTGAAAATGTATATCCAAATGGCATGGATATAACCATAAATAAAATGTAGCTTTTGTGAGAGTATGTAAGGGCCTTTATCTTTAATAAGTCTGTCTTAAAATGTAACATATGTTTGCCCACGTAATTTTTTAAATACAGACACTCATGAAATGAGTAGCACAATGGGAGAAGAGGGGAAAATATTAATACAAGTTTAATGTCAGTGATTTGTAGGGCAAATAGAGCAATGGGGTTCCAAAGTTTTTTGAACAGCTTGAAAAAACATAACAGCTTGGGAAAAAAAAAAGATTCAATGCTATGGAGTGAATGCTTTTTTGGGATAATCTCTTTTAATAAAACCCACATCTGGCATCCATTGCATATCTAAGATTTCTTGAAGTTTTTATTGTAAAAACTTGATTACTGATAGATAGTTACAGGTTTAAATTTGTGTGTCAGTGCAGCTTCTTTGCAGAATTAAGGATGGTAAGAAAGGTGGATTAATGGCTGTCACCATTCCTTTGAGAACATTACTTGCCTTTTTTCCTTGGCAAACATGTTCTTTAGGGTTTTTGTGGGGAAGTCAAGCATGTTCTTTCAGAATTTTGTTTCTCCCATCTCAGCTCAGTATTGCCAGCTCCACCTCCCCAATGTAGCCTCATCCCTTCCAAGCAGTTTTGTTACCCAGCAGGTGCCTGGTCCAGCCTTTCCTACCTGCAGTTTTGGTGGCATGAGCGAGCCATGGGTTGCCCTACGCTGGGGTGTGTTCATGAACCGGGTGGTTGGCAGGGAAGGCTCCTGCTGCTGTCTGCCCTTCAGCGGCAGCACTGAGGGTCATCTCTCTTCATCTGCCCATTTCCTCCACATTAAAATGTAGACGTTTATCTCCGAGACCCCGCCTTTCAAATTTGGTTACAGTTTGTGAACAGTTTCAACACCCATTGTGGTCTATGATTCAGAGTAGGGATATGGCATGGGATTGCATAGATCTTTGTTTTGAAGGAAACCGGGGTAGGAGGGAAGAGGTCAGTTTTACTCATTTTGGTTTAGGCAACTATTACTGAAAAAAAAGTTTCTATTCTGTATAGATTCTGTTAATCTAATAAGGTATATTTTTACTGTTGTTTCCCTACCAGTTTAGCAGTTGTTTTAAACAAAAGTGAAAACTACATTGCAATGCATCTGCTTCCGTGGGAGTTGGGGGGAATTCTGGTTGCAAGAGGATAGATAGGAGAGGTATCCAGAAGTTAGTCTGCATATACGTATGTGGAAACCCAGCTGCAGATCCAGTATATAGAATTCTTTTGGTAAATGCAGTGTGCAGTTTTAGAAATATGGAATCCTCTCTTTTTTCTTTGCATATGAAGGTACCCGCATGCAGATAAAAGAAGGCAAGTTTGAAGAACATGTGTCTAGTACTTTGCAGTCTTATTAACATGAGGAAAGCAGGCAGAGCATGATGGACTGGGAATTCAGTGTTGTGTTATGCCCTCTGTATAAACCTATAAGGAAAATGGACTGTACTTAAAAAAATGCACTCTTGAAGAAACTGCTTGAGACCAAACACATCTTGAGGTGCAGTATGGCACAAAGTGTTGAACACGCATGTGCATACGTGTGGCATTGTGATGGGTGCTTGGTGGTTAGGTCTTCTGTAGCCTAGAATGGAAGCCTACAAAGATGATGTTACACAAAATAGTAATGCAGCTTGTGCCTCATAGAGGCTTAGACAACATGAACAATGTGAATAGAGGAGGAAAACTGAGAACTGTCATGCAAGGAGGAAATGAAAGTGGTACTTCTGGTTATCAGTGCCATTTGGATTGCCAAAGCCCTTTCTAACAGAACAGAAAAGCCCATGTGCTGTGGAGCTCATTGAGATAGCACAGCATACACGGTATTTAAAGAAAAACTACAGTGAGAACTGTGAATAATGAAGGCGTATTTGAGAAGAATGTGTATCTGTTGTGCTGCATTCAAAACTGAATGAGTAAAGCCAGAGATTGCAGTATGCACTTAAAACTACCGTCTAGGATATACTGGAAATTGAAAAAAGAGTTTTGTACCTTGAATAGTTGAAGGAAAGGCTTGTAAAGAAGCAGAAACTGCAGGCTGAAAAGAAAAGCTGAAAACAGGAAAAAAATTGATAGGGTTTTCATCTGCCTCAATTAAAGTGTACAATGAATATTGCATTTCCTGATTGAAATTCAAGCTATCCTTTTTAATAGGTTGAGGCTTAATTTAATGGAAGCATCGGATAGTGCAGATTGGATAGTGCTTCTCTCAATCTCTTTTCCTGCATTCAACTTTTCTTTTGTAATTTATGTACTTACAGATAAAACAAAGATGGGAGTTTATAGCATGCTATTGATTAAGCTCCTTCTCCAGTTGATTTAATTAGGTCCTTTGCTCCTTGCAAATCTGATCTGAAGCTTAGATACAGATACATTGCTGCAGGCATTCAGGCTAAGGTGATGGAAGGAAGCAATGAGCCCATTGTGAAGAGCTTGGAATGGGGAGAGGTGGGGGGAGCCAGGCAGCAATCAATCAGTGCCGCTTGCCTCTAATAGAAAACTCTCTAGCTCAGAAGTTACTACTGGGAACAGAGAGATGCAAATGAGAGCATAGATAGTTGTGCAAATGCAGACTGATAAAGAGGGAGATGCGGCAAATTCTGTATATATTTGCATTCAGTCCTCACAGGTTGAGAGTTGTGCTGGTGGTTTTTTGGGGTTTTTTTTTTGGGTTTGGTTTTTTTTTTTTTCTTGGACATGATTAAAAAGAGAAAGAAGGGCAGACGGGAAGACCTGCCTTTTACCGAGGCGCATGATAAATGAGCTTTATGTACAGTTATTCTAGGCGCAAGGACATTCCTAGATGTGTGTGACCTATTGACCGTCTAGCAAGAAAGCAGTACTATAAAGCAAGATGCGCCGATATTACAGTAAAAATAATTAATTTCTATCTGACAGTAGTTATTTTTAGAAAAATTACAATGATGAGGCTATAGTTAATCTGACTACTGCTTTCTAGCATCTCAGACCTTTTGTGGAGGCTTTCTCTCTCCTGTATTCATTTTTCAACTCATTCATATTCTTACTCTTACAGGAGCAAATGTGAAACAGTCTTTATACTCCCTAGATATTTTCCTGTGCGCTAAGTAGCAACATCTTTATGTATATATGTATCCTAGCTCTAGAATAGTAACTTACTCCTGCATATTTAAATGAAGGCAAATTAAGGAAGTCTAGAATAAGATTACCGTATTTCCTAAAAGCATTTCAAGAAGTTTCTTAGTCCAATAGACTGTGTACTTTCAATTTAACTGTAATTTATTTCAAATTAATTTTTGCTGAAATTTATATGATAGGGTATAAATTTAAGCTCACTTAAGAATTGCATGTGCAATACCAGATCTTTTTACTGGCTCAGGTAAAGCAATATGAAGTGGTATAAATGGTCTCAGCAGAATTCTGTGTATTGATGCTATAGTGTAGAATGCTTATCAAGGAAAATTATCTTCCTTACTTCAGACATGGTAAAGTTATTGTCTTTTGTTTCTCAGACACTAGAGCATGAAATGTGAAAGCTAGCGAATATCTTATTTTTGATCAGATGACAAGCTGAGAGTCAGGATTAATGAGCTGCAACTGTGGGGAAAAGGAAGATTGTTTTCCCATGTCTTTGTACTTGGAACATATGCATACGAGATGAAGTATGTTCAAATTTCAGTATTTGGCAACTAGTTCAACCT
>NW_010207942.1:67482-120099 GCF_000695765.1 Mesitornis unicolor
AAGGCAGGGCTAACTTCAAAGTTCACATTCTTGATCTTTTGTTCTTGTTCATGGATATTAAAATAAAGATCTTGACTTAATCCTGAGACAAGTTTACAGAATTCAGTAGGCAGCAGAGAAAGGTTTGCTTATCTGTGCTGCCCAGTGCTATGGCAGCAAGAATTGCTGTGGCAATGCAAGGCTCTACCCATTTTGCCATAGTAAACTGGGGGAGGACAGAGGAGAGGAGAGAGAGACATATCACCTGTCTCAAACTCCTTCAAGAAAAAAGTGAGGTGGATGAGTCCAACAGTTGTGGATGAGGCACGTTGTTCTTTGGAGACAGTGAGGTCCACATCTTTACAGCTACTTCTGTGAGTCCTGTTTCTCTCCTGTGCTCGACACAGTGGTGCACATAGTGCCGCTAAGCTCAGCAGAGGGGAGTGTGTGGTGCTCCTCGGAAGACAAAATGCGCCACCCTCAGCTGGAGCCTTTGGGTAGAAACACCAGCCGTAAAGCATAGCATGATTGTGGTTGCATGCATGGAAGTTTTTTCCGTAACTTTCTCAGCTGATAGCTACCTGGCAATCTTATCCTAGCACACAGTAAACTCCAAAAAAATTAATAGGAAAGAGAGAGAGAACTCTGCACAGGCATGGAACAGCAGCAGAGGTTAATGAACTAGATCATAAATATGAGGACCAGTGGTGATGCAAGGTGTGCCTTGGAACCATTCTCTACAAATGTCCAATTGGTGACAGTACAAAAGGTCAAGTATTTAATAATTTCTGGTGATGTTTGTTGATATTCTTTTCTTCATTTTTTGTTTTTTCTTTTTTTTTCACTGAATTATGTAGAGTTGACATAAATATACAAATAAGTAAGAGAAACTCTTAGCAATACTAGCTTTTGAGTTCCATCTTCAAAGTGCTGCTTTGCTTATACTCATAGAATCTTATAGACTATCTTGAGATATTTTGGTAATTTGGTTTTCTTTTCTACTCTTACTACCAGACAGTTGTCCAGTTTCACTAAGGATTAACTATTGCACTCCCCTTGTAGGGGAAGAAAGGTAGGTATATGAACTTGTTGAGGGGGGAAAAAAACTCAGTTGATTCCTGACAGAGGAAGATGGCTATTTGCAAGTAATTTAGTGTTGTCAGTGCCAACCATAACTGGACAACAGTTAAGAAACTTAAGTTAAGTTAAGTTAAGAAACTTAAGAAACTTCTAAAACTTCTTCCTAGCAGCATTTACTTTAGCCTTTTCCCATTAAAAACCAATAATCCTGAAAACAAAAAGCATCTTTTGTAGAGGCTGCATTCTGTGTTCCCATTTCTACTCTTAACACTTCAGGGATCATTTCACCTTCTGCTAGGTTGACAAGTCACTGATGTTTCAAACTATTGAACTGGCACCTGCTGACTAGGAGGGTATCCTTGTTACTTGAATTTTGCTCTGAATCACGTGGAAAGTGCTTAAAATCTCAGAAGGTAAGTCTTGCATGTAGGTCTTCATTTTATTGCCAAAATACCCATGTTCAAACAAACCACACCACCTTCTTTCTTTCCTTTTTGATTTGGGATGTCTAGAACAATAAAAATGTATTTTAGAGGTGCATTCAGTATTTGGCATATCTTTTGGAAGACAAATAGATCTTATAAGATGCGACAACATATGTCAGTCACATTGCGTTGTTATTGTAGTTTGTATTACAGGTCTGATATGTGGATTCGGTACACTCCCAACTGCTCTATGGCCTTTTGGTTCAGGTTGCATCACTCACTCTTTCATTCTGGGCACCTGTGCCCTTGACCATCTTCACTCAGTGGTACCGCATCACTCCCCTGCCCCTATGTGATGCACAAGCATCGCAAGACAAAACCCAGTGGTTGTTAAGCACTTATAGATGTGCTGTATCCAAATGTACTACAGAAAACTACAGATGCGTATCTTTGGTATAGGTACCAACCCACAGATTACTCCAAATGCCATGTGGTGTAAGTACTCTCAGGCAACTCTAAGCAGAGGTTGCGAAGAGCAGTATGAATGTGAGCCACTCTGAGCCAACTGGCATAGCCAATGGGGATTGGTCTGAAGCAGCTCAAAAAGACAGTACAGATACACATGGCCCACGAAAGATTTGGAAACACTGCTACTGTTACAAAACTTCCTGTAACACCAGACTAGGTATCACAGAAACTGAACACTGCCATGGCTTTCCCATAAGAAGATGCTGCTTAGAGGCTGTGTTCTGTAGTATGACTTTGTATTTCTCTACTTCTACCATTACTGACTCTTTCCCAGCCCTTAACTCCAGGCAATCACACTCTTCTAGATGTAGAGATTCTTTGTACGGCTCCAGGGCTTGAAGTTAGTTTGTTTCCTCCATCATCTTCTTTTAAATATGCAAGGAACTAATTGAGCATTTTGCTCTACTCGAGAATTTCTTGCATTTTCATAAATTTGTTAGCACAGTGTCTCTTTGCAGACAAGAGGATCACTGCACTTAATTATATTGTTTTGACTTGTATAGAGATATAGCCTAAACCATTCCTTTTCCCTGTTTTTAAGCCCTTCTGTCTCTTCCATAGCATATGTTTTGAATGTGGAGTTATACTTGCATGTCTCCATTTTAATTCTGACACTTAAAAGATAATGAAATTTAACAGAAATGCACATCCAAGGAATGCCCAGAAACATACATACTATTTCTCCCATAGATTTGCAGCCAAAGTTTGGGACCCAGTGGAAATAAACTAGCATTTTTCCTGCCACTATAGTGCTATTCATTATAACAAAGTAACTAAGTCATATTCAGGGCTGGGTATCCAGCAGCATTTGTGGTAACTATGTTCACTGAAACACAAAGAGGGGAATGTAAAGGAAGTCTTCTCCAAGCTTCTGGGCAGATGTAAGAAAGTATGAAGTCTTGCCTGAGGAACCATCTTTATGAGTGAGTTGTCAGCTGTGATAGTCCTGTGTGGAAATCTGCATCATGCTCATGGTTAGTTCTTCTGCCATGAGGCGCAAGGGAAATTCATTTTGTTGGTCACAAATGCTTTCATGAGAAACTAGGACATGCCTCTTAGAGTGTGGGTGATGTCAGTGCCCTTTACTGTCTGGGTCTCTTAATTGCAGCTTTTAGCAGGAGTGGAGCCCTGAGAGTCACAGCCAAGATATACTCAGCAGAAAACCTGGCAAAGCAGTTTTGGTTGTACGTCGTTACAACCTTAATCCTCAAGTCTCTACTCAGCTCAAATGCCGTTTCAGCTAGCAACAATTAAAGGGAGAAGAGTACAGGCCATTGTGCAAAAGATAATATCAGATGATTAATGCATGTGCTGGCCATTTTATTCCATCATTGAAAATGTGCTGAATTAACACTACTGCCAGAAATTTCTTAGTGCTTCATCCCTAAACATATCTCATGTGAATATTTTTTGGCTTCAGTACTAGAGTTTTTTGTGTTAAGATGCTTAATAATACATATTGAAAAGGGTGATTCATATTTCTTTGATAACTAGAGCTTTGGATTCAGTGGTTTGTTTTTCTTTAACTGCAGGCTGTAGGTAATGCATGATTTAATAAAATTACTTGAGCATTCCCTTCTGAGCACTGATCATGATAGAATAATACAAATGATTGATGTTCACTTCCTTTATGGTAAGCCAAAAAACCTGATCGTGGTATCATAAAAAAGAAATAGCATTTTATAGCAGCAATCAAAGTTGAATGAAAGATAATGAATTAAAGGGGGAAATTTTAGTACCTCTTTTAAGGAAAAATTCCAAGTATTTTATGGGATGCATTTATACAGGCTTTAATGTAAAGTTCTTTTTCTGGAATAGATATGATAGTCTTTACTGTTATATTTAGTGTTTATCAAAAATATTCCTATAGCAGGAAAAAAAAAAGCAACACGGTTTACTATGTAACAGACTCTGATGTTTTGATTAGAATAATTAAATACTGCTTTATTCTACAGCTGTTAAACGAATATGTTAATGAAAAGATAATAGAATCATACAAAGAACTGTATTTTCTGTTGTGGATAGAAAAGAACACTGAACATTTTCTTAAGTAATTTCATTATATATAGAGCTTACTTGTGAAGGCTGTTGAATACCTTCTCCCTGGGGTTTTGTTTTGTTGTGCTATGCTCCTTCGCATGTATATATGTTAAAAATGCATTCAGAAGGTAGAGGTTTATTATTAAGAATATCTGACAAGTTAGAGTTGTGACTTGGTCACGGTCTAAAGCCATGATGATATAGTCATTTAGTTTGGCACAAGTGCCAGCAGAGGCAATTTCTCCCTTCCTCTTCCATAGTCATGGCTGCCTACGTCCTTCATGCTCCCTCTAGCATTTATGAAGCTAAACCATAGACTGAGTGAGAAACTTAGCTGATAAATGAAAGCAAGCTGGAGCATAGGAGGTTCAATCTGAACAGGAGGAAAAACTCTTTTACTGTGAGGGTGACAGAGCCCTGGACCAGGCTGCCCAGAGAGGTTGTGGAGTCTCCTTCTCTGGAGACATTCAAAACCCGCCTGGACGCCTTCCTGTGCAACCTCATCTAGGCGTTCCTGCTCCGGCAGGGGGATTGGACTAGATGATCTTTTGAGGTCCCTTCCAGTCCCTAACGTTCTGTGATTCTGTGATTCTGTGATTCTGTGACATTCAAAACCCGCCTGGACGCGTTTCTGTGTGACCTGGTCTAGGTGATCCTGCTCTGGTAGGGGGGTTGGACTGGATGATCTTTCGAGGTCCCTTCCCTTCCTTTCTAACATTCTGTGATTCTGTGAAATGAAAGTGGCTAACTTGATGGGTGCCTACAGGAATTATAACATCACCAGAACTGAGCAATCATCTAGGTGGATGGTCTTTCTTACAGAGACAGAAACTTTGACACACTGAAGACAAAACCTAGTAATGGTGCTAGTTAGGGGCAAAGGGAAGAGGACAGCCCAGCCCACCGAACAGAGGAGAAATGGCTGTGTTCAATTTGATGTCACGGGTGGTTTCTGTTAATTTGTGCTCCAAGGACAAAACTTCCTATTTAACAAAGCCTCCAAGCCACACCGTTCCTAGGGAGGCAACCTTCTCGCCCTTCCACACACCCTGGGTTGGAAGTGGATGCATGCTGGTTGATGGCCAGGGCCCACTGACTGCCCTTCCCATCACCACTTGCCATTTCCGAATGACACAGGGCCAGGAGTTATTCCCTCTGTGACATTGAGCACATTGAGTTTAGTTCAGAACAGGCTGATGGAGGAGCAAAGAGTACTCGACTTTGTTCTTTGAGTCGCTTGTGAACCACTGCTGCCTCAGGGTGCACCGCATGAGCCACGTGCGTTGTCTCCGGCTATCAATGGAAAAATATGTTTCTCTAGTTTAACACTTTCTTTTTTCTTCTAAATAGAAATATCTCGAAAACTTGGATTTCTAATAGTTAATTCGGCAAAATTATATTGTGATGTATAAGAGAAGGCAGTCCTAGGCAGAGCCAACCAGAAGACAATGAAACATTGTATATTTATATTTATGTATGGTTGGCTTTAAAATTGTCATGTCAAGTATTTGGTAATTTTCTACATAGTCCCTGTGCGTAAGATACGAGAAGTTACGGTTTTAATATATACATTGATAGATGATTTATTGCTCCCAGTGAAGACTCAGTGTCATTGTAAGACACAAAAATGACATAGATTGGAATGTAAAATCATTATAAGAAGAGAGACAATATGCAATCATATATCTATTATTTATATGTGGATACATACACACGCTTTATAAGAATAGTTATTTCCTTTGTGAGTACTGTAGTATTTAGCATCTTAAGCTTAGCTGGCATTACCAAACTGCATGTTAGAGTTAGGTGTACTGATAAGGAGGAAGTTCACAGAGGATGTTTTATGCCAAAGGCATGAAGTGAAATGAAATTTTAGACATTTATGGGAGAAAGTGGCAAAGCTGTATATAAAATAGATAGTAACAGAAGTACAATTTAGAATACCAAGAGAGAAGAGGAGGCAGAAAAGGACAAAGTTAAGAAATTATGTGAAAAAATTGGTGCATGAAACACAAGAAGGTGGCAGAAGAATTATGAGGGTGGATGAGTGTATAAAATTGTCCAATTTCCAAAATACTTAGGAGCTGATGTGCCATTGTCAGAGAGAGAAGCTTTTGTAGATGTTCCTGTGTCTAATAATAATCTGCATCTTTAGCTGCATGAGTGCTTACAAAAATGACCCATATCCATTTAGAATCCTAAATGGATTCAAGGATCTTTGGTTTTTAGGTTGTGTTATGCTTTTGGAGTTTTTACCCATTGTGATGAAACCTAAATGGAGATAAAAGTAAAAACTGCATTTAAAATGGGCTGAAAGGGAATGGTTGATACGATGTAATGGAGCTTGAGAATAAATGAATTGAAATGAGAACCAAGAGCTTAAGTGAGCATTTAGCTGTGCAGGCAGAAAGCAAGAAAATTATCTTTAATGTGTAGAAGAAGCAGCAGAAAGATTTATTTATGGTCTGGATTAGGAAGGCTAGGGAAAGGTGAAACAAAAATGACAATTTTATTACAGGCTTGAGTGACACGGGGAATGCTGGTGATGCTGCGCTTGGGCGGGAAGACAAAGAGGTCATTTTTGGCCATGTGAAGCTGGTGGCATGCCACCCAGGTGAGCTATCAGTGAGAGGTGAGGTAGGAATCACAGAATCACAGAATCGCTCAGTTGGGAAAGACCTCTGAGATCATCACGTCCAACCGTTCCTGTCTACCCCCTAAACCATATCCTTAAGTACCTCGTCTACCCGCTCCTTAAACACATCCAGGGATGGTGACTCCAGCCCCTCCCTGGGCAGCCTGTTCCAGCTTCTGATGACCCTCTCAGTAAAGAACTTCTTCCTTATCTCTAACCTGAACCTCCCTTGGCACAGCTTGGTACCGTTTCCCCTTATTCTATCCCCCATCACCTGGGAGAAGAGACCAGCACCCGTCTCTCTACAACCTCCCTTTAGGTAGTTGTAGGTGGTGATGAGGTCTCCCCTCAGCCTTCTCTTCTCCAGGCTAAACAACCCCAGTTCCCTTAGCCGCTCCTCATAAGGCTTGTTCTCCAGACCCCTCGCCATCCTTGTGGCTCTTCTCTGAACACGCTCCAGAATCTCAACATCCTTCTTATAGTGAGGGGTCCAGAACTGAACACAGTACTCGAGGTGCAAGATTAGGTCGAAGAAGGAAGGTCAGGAGTGAAGAGGTTAATCTCTGATTTGTCAGTAAAGCTGCTCGTATATTCTGTTTAGTAAATCGTTTTATTAAGCCTCTGTCAGAATCATAAAGAAAGGCCCCAGAGCCATAGGTGGTGGCTAGATATTTTTAATAAAGGGTGCATTTATTGCAGGTTTCATGAGTTGAAGACAGCTCTGCTACCAGAAGATCTCCTCATATCTTCTATTGTTATAACACTGGGTTTGATTTATGTTTGCATGGAGACAGTGATCCGTTAAAATAATTTGCCTGAGAATTTGCCCAACAGATCAGATAGACTTTCGTATGTGAAATTATAGTGGTTTGGATTTACAGATAGACTGACAAGTGGCATTAAAGGGAAGAGCAGTATAACTATGTGTCCTTCCTGCACTGTTTTCTTCCTTCCCTTCTCATATTGTATTCTGAACCTGCTGTGTCACACTAAGCGTACAGTTCAGTTTATTCTATTTCACATGTTCAGAGAAGACGTGTCTATTCTATAAGGTATAGTCTGTATTATGGAAAACTAAAGCAGATGCTTTGCCAAGTACAAAGTAAATAAACTTCCTAAAGAATGTGATGATGTAGTTGGCTTAATTTATATGTAAATGTGAGCAATGCTATTTTAGATTAATGCAGCAAATTGCTAAAAGAGGAGTCTCATAAATAACGGCTTTTGAAGACTGGAGTCTGAATATTGAAACAGGAAAAGTTTTTTGCAGGGAAATTTGCTTTTCTGAATGCCATTTGAAAAACAGGTGTCTTTTTTCTTATCAAGGACTGTTGTTTTCAAACTGCTTTTCAGGAGCTTTGGATGTTCTTTTTTTGCACTGTAATCAGACCTGCTGTAATTTCTATTCATGCACTACATATTTTATTTGTCTTAGTTTTCCTTGCCTGCAGTGGTATAGCAGCATCTATGGCTTTGAAGAATATCAACGACTTTTCAGTTGTGAATTATTTTGTATTTGGTTATGATTTTTCTGTGGGTATGCTTAAGCTGATTTTACTGGGGGAGGAGAGTGGAGCAGGGAGTTATTTTCTGTAGGCATTCGTAAGGGTAAAATTTTTCCCAGTGTACTGCTGAAGGTGCCGCCTTCCAAAACATACATTAGAGCATGTCCTAACATGTATCTTTTTTGGCTCACTGCCGAGCATAGCAGCGTGCTTTAGCATGCTCTTTCACCCTGACTTCAATTTAACTTTCTTGTTTCATCAAAGGCAGTTTCAGACAAGGACTTTAAATGCTAGGAGAAGTAGTGTTCATTTTATGTAAATGAGAGGTTTTGATTTGTCATCTGCTGGCACTTCAGTTCATGGCTCTTGAGCTACTCGAGTGCTTTGCATAAGCAGAGGCTTAGTGGATCTAGGAGACACCTTGAGGATCCGAGAAACAGTTCCTCATGGCAGCATTGGCTCAACTGAGAGGAAAAACCAGTGTTGTTGTCATTATTACACGTGTCCTTGGGAGGAACTAGTCATAAGCAAAGGTCATAAACTACTGTGCGAAGACCAGGATAGTTGTAGATTTCGTGTTTAGGAACAGATCATGCCATGGTAATGACTTTAGTAAAGACTCATCAAAGTTTGACCCAAGTGTTAGGATGCTGGTATGTATGAAAGAGACATTAGTAAAAGTATGTGCATGGGGTGACATAAAAGACATGGGAAGAGTACCAGGGTATAATTATTTTGTTTCAGATACCAAAATTCTTGAATTGCTTTGAAGTTATACAAAATGAGCTTTATTTATATTAATTATTAATTTATTAATTATGCTCATATATTGTTAGAGGTTTCAATTTTAGTGTTTGCTCTGCAATGTACAGTCTTATACTGTAAGCACATTCAAGCATGCTAGTGCATACTCATTTCCTTGGGAAAATATTATTAGCTGTTACTTTTATTCCAGTTAAAAAGTTTAGGGATAATTTGTAGAGCATTTCATTTGTGATACTCAAAAAACTTACTTTTTGTCTGCCAATACATGCTGGAGATCTCCAGGGTAGACTGAAAACAAATTAAGTATCCATTTTTCAGGAAATGAATGGAAAATGGGTTGTGATATGAGTTGGTACAGATGAGAGCAAGGATTTAAACTAAATTTATTTCCCTTGCACTAACAGGAAAAGAACTGGAGAAGAGTAGCTCTGAATCAGTTTAATGTATGCAAGGAACGTGACTTTGAGGCATGTTGTGAACCTCTTCATTAATACTGATTAGTTCATCTGACTGTATGATAAATCATATGCTCAAAATGTGAGTAAATTTACATTACAGCCATATGAACATCTAATCGACTGCTTTCTTCTCGCTGACTGTAGCATTGGAGTGCTGCAAAGAACCCATCTACATGGATCCAGGTCTCCAGGCTTATCTGAAAGGAAAGGAGGGAAAGATTGGGGTCAGAAAGGCAAAGTAATGGAAATATTAGAACAAAATTATTATTTTAAAAGGGAGTAAGTGGGGTAAAAGTATCTCAAGTCAATTTTTTACAGTGACTTCCTTTAAAGTTAATGTTGCCTTTTTTGGAGTCCTAGAAAATCAATATTGCCTTCCAAAAGTGCCAGTAGCACAAGCTAGCAGATGCATAATTTTCTCTAATTACCATTCTTCATTTCAGTTTCCAGTTCAGAGAGAAAGTGTATGATTTTGTTCTCTTGCTCCACTGGTGTATTATTTCTGATAGTGTAAGGCTTGTTAGAAAATGAATGCCATCTTATTTCAGGTATTTCCAAAGATACAGCTGCTTTAATGAAAGAAAAGATTTTTTGTTTTTTTAAAGCCAAAGGTAGAAATGTTTCTTTTGAATCACTTTTAGCCTATGTAAAATTGTACTGTCGCAATGCCTGTGTGGCAGTTACTCCTCTAGTAGTCCCAAATCGAAAGAACTGTTTAAATGAAATATGCAGAAATACAGCTGATTATTAAGTCATGAATACACCATTCCTGTAGATTCAGCCTTTTTTTCTACCCTTAGGTAATTACTCATCCACTGCAAGTTAGTTCGGTCATTATGGATAACTGCTGGGGAACCAGTTGTCCACCTCTATAAATTTCCAATTGCCTGTTTCTGTCCAGCTCAGGAATATTTAAGCTTTAGTCTCTGAAGGTTTAGGAGCTGGCAGTTTAGTTATTTGGTCCACGTTTTCAAATTCCTGCCGACGTGACTGAATTCAGTCATTCACGATGTTTTATTTTCTTGCCCACCTGAGAGTGATTATACAGCAGTTCCTCTGTTAGGAAAGGTCACACCAGTGATGTCAGACACATCCATAACTTTTAAAATATGTTTATAGCTGGTGTCTGTTGTAGTTACAGGGAGCGTGATACACGTGTAAGCATCTGATTATGCATCTGACAGAAAATGTTTGAGGGATGCTAGAAGCTGGGAACCTGCGAAAATACTAGCCAGGTAATCTGAATTTTTAGTATATTGGATATTCTAACAGAATTAAATCCTTTTTGTTTGAGCTGAGTATTTTCTCTCAGGAAAATTAACTGTACTGATAGAAGAAAATATGAATGAAAATTATTGCCAGCCTTTGGATTACCATGCTATCTGGGTAGCTGAAACTCCAGAATATGTTATTGTGAGTTACAGGGTTTTGATATTTGCTCTTATATGTAAATGTGATTTCAAGCTTTGTATCAGAATTTCTAAGTTTGGATAGCTTTTCTGAGGAATAAAACCTTTATTCTCTTTTCTATATCTGTTGGGCTTTCCTGGTCAGGACATTCTTAGGAGCTTTATGGTTTTTTTGTTTATTTTTCTACAATAATACTTAAAAACAAACTCAAAATGCACACTCATTTACCATACTACATATACTAATGGACATTAGTGTGTCTGTTTCTAATAGATGGGGTTAATGGGCTGGGGAGCGTCATCACAAGCGAAGTTTTCTAGGCTCATAGCATTCAGTCTGTCACTTTGAGTTGTCTGCTACTGTTAGCTCTATAACAGTTTGATGCAGACTTAAATTATGTTCCAGGAGTGATAAGATGATTAAAAATACACTGTAAGGGATCTTCTTAAAAGTAGAAAGCAAGGAGGAAGGGATTTGGTGAGGGGGACCTGGATGATATTATTTCTAGGAGTGATCTGTGTTTAGATTATGAGGGAAACTTTTACATATCCTGCTTCTGATAAAATTTAGTTTTGAAATATATTTTGTCTGAGGCTTCAATTCCATAGAAATATGAAAAATCAGATTTCAGATCTTGCCTTAGATTCTCTTTTCCCTCCTTAATTGTAGGAGCAAGGAGCCCATCATGCTCTGGGAGGAGCTTGCTGGTTGTACCTTAATTCTTCATAGGTTGTAGACAGCACATAGACTAAATAAATCCATTTCATAAAGTGCAATAAAGAGAGATTATTAGAGAAAGAGATTAGAGATTATTAGTTTAAAGAATAGAATTTGTTTGCTTGTAGTCTGTTGTGGTGTTCTCCCCCATTGGCTATTCTCCTTATAGGAGGCTGAAACAGAAACAGCAGGACCAGAAGGACTTGAGTCCTGAAAGACTCATGTCCTTCTTCCACTAAACTTTCTCTCTGAAATGAGATCTCATTTTTCCTTCCTTCCCATATAACTTAAGGCCCAGCACTGCACTGCCTTGCACCTCACATCCCTGGAGCTGGTGTGGAGTTCTGCAAGGGCCCATCAGCCAGACAGAAGAGGTAAGGGTTACGTCCTCCTTGCGTTCCTCTTGGGGCTGACGGGGCAACATTAGGATTTTTTTCCTTTGACACAAGGATTTACAGTCTTAGGAGCTGTAGAAATGCAGTTACTTTAAATCTTTGTTTCTCTTCATGCTGGACTCTTGGTTTAAAAGCTGGTGGGAGCAAAATCGACAGCGAGATGGCGAAGTCTGCTTTGGGTGTGAAACATAGCAAAAAGCTGCTAGCTTTGTTCCCAGAAAGGCTGGGAGGCGATAGTACTCCTCTCACTTTCAGGGAGAAGCTTTTATGTCTGCTGGGGTATGGACAGAACATGGCTTTCCAGAGGTGCAGCCAGTCCCGACATCCCCCTGCAATGACAGCTCAGCTGCTCACTGCCCCAGACTGCAGCTAAATGCCACGGCCAGAGGCCAGCCACATCTAGGGAAGCAGAGGAAAGAGTTGCTATTAACAGCCATAACGACCTTATCAGATCAGGCTCAGTTTCAAAGGGATTCTGCCACTCTTGCCGTGTCTTCATGAAAGCTGGCATCTTCTTCCTTTCCCCCAAGGAGTTAGCATTTCGCACAAGTCCATTTAACCAAGAAGCAGACAAGGTTCAAAGTCCTTACATTGTTTAAGCTTCACCTTTACTGGCGACCCCAGAAGGATGAATGCGCTCTAAGGGAGAGCTGAATATTCTTTGAATCTAGATGTAAATTTGTCTCTGAGAAGGCTTGTTGGTGGGGCAGGATCTGCAAATCCTTTCTAATTGCTCATGTTATTATTAAGGGCAAAAGCCAAGCTATTTTTCGTTTCCTTCAGAGTTGAATCTCCAGAGGAAAACAATTCTAGCAAGGCTTTTTGCCTGCAGAGGCTGGAGTTCACAGTCTCAAGATGCTTATTGTTTCATAGCTTTGCAGTGGAGAGCATCCCCTGTTCTGCTTTGTGCACAGAGACTTTGTCTAGTATTCTCTTTTTATATTTTCTGGAGTTTTAAATTTATGAGGAGGCATTTACAGCCTCTGTCATGAAAGACTGAAGCCTAAGGAGCTTTGAGGCTAGATGAATGCAAAGCCTTCACCATGCACTGCAGTGGAGTCTGGGCTTTTCTTTGCATTGAGCGACTAGTGCTCAGGTCTCTTTTGGCTAAATCGTAGCTGGGAAAAGAATTTACCTGGGAATTTTATTTCCATATTTAAACACACTTTCACAACACCCATTACACCAAAGCTGTGATCTGAGGTCAAATCTTAAATTTTCAGACAAGCAAAAACCCTAGGACTTTTTCCTTCCTTCCTGGCTGAACACGCTCACCTGAGTGCTGGAACCTAAATGCTAGCAGTGTCAGCTCTTCTCGGCCAGCGTTCATTTATGTTTACATGCAAGGTGAATAACGACACATGCAGAAATGCTCTCACTTAATAGCTGACAATCTGAAAGGAGCAGGTTTTGAAACTGTTCTTGACTGTGTGACCACCACTGTGCAGCTCCACAGTATAGGCAACTTAGTATAAATCTTTGTCCTTTGACTCACCTCTCTTCTACATGTAGCATTTTTGTGTCTTATTTTAAATTATGTGAGTGGGATTTACAGAATTGCATAGATCCATCCTATTTTATTGCATTTCAAAAATTCCAATCAATTTACTCCAATCCAGGAGCAGAGTTAGGTCAAAAATGTGTACTTTTGAGATTACCATCCTAGATCTGTTGCATTTTTCACAAAGCAAACACATATTTCATAAAGCCCGAGGAATATATAACTTGGTCAATTTAATATTGTTGAAGCATTATCAGTAATCTTCTGCTTCCCATCTGTGATTCTGAACTCTGCATCATTATGTTGATATTTCATGCTCTCCACTCCATTAACATTGAGGAGGTGTAGTAGGGGCCAACACTTCTCCAAGCACAAGGAATTCAGCAAGATTACAGGGTTGGCTTTTACAATGCACATTTTAAAAAGACACACTGAAATCTAAGATGCTGCATATACCTGCGGGGTTTTTCTTTGGTGAAAATAATTTAAAAGTGCAACTACTCTGTGTTTTTAGAAAGGATTGCTGGATTACCGTTTCTTCAAGAAGGATGAGAGAGTTCTTGAACATTGGTGACATTTTATAAATTGTAGTATGATGGTAAGGAGGTAATTGTCTAAGATCTGAATGCTTTTTAAGTTTGTAACAAGATTGCAGTATAAAATACTGTAAAGCCTATTGCTTATTATATGGCATTATAGATCAACACGAGACAAGGTTACACTGAGCAATGTACAAATGCTTTCTGGGAAAATGAGTGGTTTTAAGAACTCGAATATTTATCGTCATGAATTTTGGAATGTAATTGTTCTGTAGTACGCAGTCCTGTTTTATTTGAAAATTAATATTTTACTTCTCTGGTTAAATATTGATTCTGTTTACTATTTCAACATTTTATGAATATTTAGTTTTCTCCGGGGACTTTCTATGCATTTTATCAGCTGAATAAATGAAGTAATTCACAAACCAACTGCCGCTTGCTCTCGATGGCTTTAAGGGACCTTGTCATTCCCTGTAGCCTTTTCTCAGGCCCAGCTGTGTGGCTCTGAAATCACTTGGATGGTAATTAGGTATTTATCAGATTGTTTCTGAAAAGGGATGAGACAGTTATCTGACACAATTATCTTTGAAAATGGAATCCCCCTTTTCTGGTCCTGCTGAGGACATTCAAAGGTACTGTGAATGTTTAAAGCTAAATGCCTTTGAAAAACCCTTTCTTTTTTAGATCAGGTAGAACAGAGGAGTCAAAACACAGTCAAAGGAATTTTTTTTTTAACCTTTCAGGCACTGGATTTTCTTTCTATCAAATCTTGTGTCTTTTCCATGTGACTCTGTTTGGAAGTACTTTTGACAACAACCACTTTAATTCTTCAAATGTGCTCTAATTAATAGTGCCAGTATTTTTCACAAATCCAGAAATTGCTAATTACGTCAAGACATTACTAATGATTTTTTTTCCTGTTCGAAAAGTGATGAGTATGTAGTTCTAAAAAAGCAATTTGGAAACTTGGTATTTCATATTGGGAACTGCAACAGATACAGAACCCTTTTTTTTTTTTTTCAAACACTCCACTGGAGGTCTTGGTAGTTGAGACATGGGTTGTTGATTTAGTTTGCCAAGGGGCGAAAACAGGTGATGCATTGGTAATATAAGATACAAGAAAGCTCTTGTTTTGTTTAGATCATTCCTTGGTTGTATTTTCAAAAGGCACAAACTTTTTAACATTTAGCCAGCTCTTAAGATTTGTCTGTTGGAAAATACAGGGCTCATTCCACTGCTACTGGACTTGTCATAACTGTAGATTAGAGTGCAAGCATATTCTTATTATTTTGAAGAGACAGTATTGCTTTTATCAAGTTCAAACCTCTGTGAAGGAAACTATTTAACTTTGGACATTTCATTTATATAAATACTTTTTGCACATAATATATACAAGTATTAACCTTTCTACTCCTGATAAACTAAGAGAAGAGTACCACTTTCTTCCTAAAATTCAGAAGTAGGACTATCCTTAAAGGGAACTCTCCTCTTTACTTTTGTCATACTTTGTCATACTTGAGAAATGAGGAAAAAATGATTTTATATCACATGTTGCTTTCTTCTGTTAAGTGAGTATAAACTAGTATCCGATTTGTGCCAGTCTTGTAATTTGGGTTCAGAATTATGTTGAGGTTTTGTTTCCTTGTTGTTGATTCACAGTCAAAAAAAGGAAAACTCACTAAAACAAGGCAAAGCATTTAAAAGATAGCAACTTCCTAGATAATCCATGAATTTAGTTATGATTTTGATTCTCAGGATTATGTGCGAGTTCTTTGCAGACATCCTGCCTCAGTCAGGGATCCAGTTACTAATCAAGAATTTCCCGCCTCTGCTTTGTATGTTGCGCCACATCCAAATCCAGCTCTGAATTAATGAGAATTACGCCAGGCAGCATGGCTACAATTGGGAAGAGTAACCCAAAGTGTCTTTCTCTTAGGTTTGAAACACAAGTGAATTTTAGTAGATTAAAGCTGTCTCTAAAGCTTCATCGCCTCTTCCTCTCACATAAGTGCTTGTGTGTGCACACACAGAGTATCCTGCAGCGTAAAGGTTTTGGCCAAGACCTTTAAGACCCTTCCTTCTCACTCTCTTGTATGACTTCTTGGACTGAGGATACAAATGTCTTCTGATCTCCCCTCCCTTCCCACAGCTTTTAGCTATATCAGCAGTTTCAACAAAAAAGGCCAATTAACAGGATGAAATCACCTTCTGGATTTGAGGAGAGTTTTGTCCAGTTAATTCACTGGTGACTATTACCAATTATCTTTGGCCTCGGATTGCTCCCCTGAGAGTGACTGAATATAAAATAGAGAACAAAACCTGCAATACTGCGGGTCTGTGCAAAATAATAGTTTGCAACTTAGAATTGATTTTTGCATTCCAGGGGAATAATCAGCCTGAACACAACAAGCACTGCGATGACAGGCAATGGCTTGCCGCGCTGCATAGCATATTTTAGCATCAGTCTGTCTGCACATGCTGTTTATCTGTGGGATCATAAGGTTATTCCCCCAAAAATGTCATCGCAAACCTCCTCAACTTTCCATTTTTGACCATGTATCGAGAACTTTTCAAGGATAAGTGATTTTTCTAGTATTCATATCTTTTTTATCTTTTTAATTTATTTTTTTAAGTACTTAAAAGACATGCTCACCATGCTAGCTCCATCCAGGCAGCTTCTGCTCCAAGGCCATTTGATGCTGACAGCTTTTCTGGTCACTCTGTAGGACAGAATCTGAGCATTCTTTGACTGGTTTTCTGTTCACAGGTAGCCTTCTCTCATTCTGTGGCAGACACTTTACAACACGGCATTTCCTGAAATAGAATATAGATCGCTGATTTTGGTGCTGTGATTCCCAAACAGTGAAGCAGGATAATCATAGCCGAGGCAGGAAGGCATCTCTGGAGATCATCTAGCCCAACCACCTCCCCAGGGTTGCCCAGCCCTGTGTCTTACAGGTTTTGCATAGCTTCAAGGATGCAGTCTCCACATTTTTCTGGGCTACCTTTTCCCCACTGTCCAATCGTCCTCATAGTAGAAAAGTGTATTCTTATGTTTAAGTGGAATTTCCTGTGTTTCAATTTGTACCTCTTGCCCTGTCACTGGTCACCCCTGACAAGAGCCTGGCACTCTCTTTTTCATTCTGTCCTAGCAGGTGTTTATCCACATGGATCAGATCCCCCTGAGTCTTCTCTTCTCCTGACTGAAGATTCCCAGCCTCTCCCCATATGATAGATGTTCCCACACCTTAATCATCTTTGTGCCCCTTTGCTCAATTCGCTCCACTAAGTCCATGTCAGCATTGGACCCAGCACTTTGGATGTGGCCTCACCAGTGCTGAGAGGGGAAGGATCACCTCCCTCAACTTGTTGACAGCACTCTTCCCAGAGTAGCCCGGGATACCTTTGGCCTTCTTTTCTGCAAGGACACATTGCTGCCTCAGCTTCTTTTCCAGAAGGACTCCTGGGCTCTTCCTGGTAGAGGCCCTAGTGTATGCTGGTGCCTTGGGTTATTCCTCCCCAGGTGCAGAACTTGGGATTTCCCTTTGTTGATCTTCATGAGGTTGTCCAGCCCGCAGAAGTCCTGGCATATCAGTCACTCCTCCCAGTTTTATGTCATCTGCAGACTTACTGAGGGTATACTCGATCTCACTGTCCAGATCACTAATACAATGTTAAATAGTATTGGACCCAGTATCAACCCCTGGGGTATACCACAAGGGACTGGTCTCCAGCTGGGCTTTGTGGCATCAATAACAATACTTTAATCCTGGCAATTCAGCCAGTTCTCAGTCCACTTCACCCTCTGCTTATCTAGCTTGTACTTCATCAGCTACTTTATGAAGATGTTATGGAAAACAGTGCCAAAGGCCCTTTTAAGATAGATAAAAGCAACGTTGACTGGTCTCTCCCTTATCTACCAAGCCAGTCATCTCATCACAGAAAGGTTTCAGTTTGGTTAAACATGATTTCCGCTTTATAAAACCTTGCTGACTACTCCCAATCACCTTCTTATCCTTCCATGCGTATAGAAATGGTCTCCAGAATAGGTTGATCAGTCACCTTCTCAGGGACCAATGAGGCTGACCAGTCTGCTCTTTCCTGGATCATTCGTCTTGAAGATAGGGGTGACATTTGCTTTCTTCTGATCTTCAGGATCCTCTCCTCATTGTGACAGCCTTTCAAAGCTGATCAAGAGTGGCCATGCAGTGATGTTGGCCAGCTCCCTAAGCTCTCATGGGGGCATCATTTCAGGTCTCAGGGACTGATGTGTGCCCAGGTAGTTTAAGTGTTTGCTAACCTGATCCTCCTGCACTGAGGGCAAGTCTTCCTTCCAAGACTTCCCCTTTGGTTTCAGGGGCCTGAGATTCCTGAAGCTTACTCTTTCCTACAAAAACCGAGGTGAAAGAAGGCAGCCTTTTCCATATCCTTTGTCCCCAGGTCCTCCACTTCATTTTCCTTGGTCTTCCTTTTGTCTATGTCCTTGTAAAAGCCCTTCTTGTTGCCCTTCATATACCTTGCCACATTGACCTCCCAAGTGCACTTTGGTTTTCCTAACACCTGCTCTTCACGCTTGGACAGTGTCTCTATATTCCTCCTGGCACAGAAGGCAGAAAAGGCAGAGAGCCTTAAGCACTCAGTAACCTCATTTGACTCCAGAACCAACAGTCTGGGGGTGATGGGGGTGTCGCAGGGGCAGGAGCTTGTAGGGCACTGTCAGATTTCTCAAGTGGCCCCAATTCACAGAATAGAAGATTGTTTTACAGTTAATGGCATTGCTTGGGTGTTTGGTTTTGGTTTGTTTTCTCCTTATACTCAGTTACAGACTACTTCATTGTTCATACCTTGCATTGCACATTTCTTGCATTGTAAATATATTGCCTGCTTATGCAGAAATCGTGTTCTGTTGCTCACTGGCTCATTTATGTACTGCACCCTGAGGAAAACTTCGTTGTTAAAGTTGTCCCTTATTCAGAATAAATCTTAGCTTATATAGCCCAATACAAAATGTTAAAAATTAGCAGAGCTTCTGGTAGAAAGACTGTGAGACTGGTGGGAGAAAAGATGTTTCTGTTGTCCTACGTTTGGCTCCTCACGCTGAGCTTTCATGTGTAGGCTAGACTTAAATTAGGTGTACTATTTCTGTGGTACTGCTTAGGCAGTAAATATACCATACAAAGAAACAAATCAGTTAAAATCTAAGTAAGATTCTTTAACATATAATTTTGTTACCTGCCAGCTTAGAAATGTAAATCGAGCCCATTCAATCCATTACTATTTTTACAAATAATTATTATTTTACTCTTGGTTTTCTTACTGCATTTAAAGCCAAAACAAACAAACCAACCCCACAAAACCCACAGCTTAAAACAAGTAAAGTATAAATTTTGCATCATAGTTGTTAAAACTGACCTAATAATTGATTCTAAAAAAGCAAGTGTTTTAGAATACTAAAAGATCAAATAAGGTGAGCTTCATGAATGTCTGTTGAAACTGTCACTTAAAGGATCACAGTCCAGATTCATAGATCCTCTATACTGATAACTACTCTGGTTTAAATAGATTTATATTTTTAGCTGCATTGACCTTAGTAAAGTTGATTTACTTTATAACAGAAAAGGAGCTGGCCAGACTTTTTCCCCCTATTTCATCAACCATCTGTCATTCTTGCTCCTAAATGGAAACAGTTGGGACAATGTATGGCAGTGCTTCCTTCTCATCCTCCTGGAACTCCAAATAAATTTAGTTTAACAAAGACAGGATGTTTAAAATAGTGAGGGAAGTTCTTCATTTCAGTGACAGATAACTTTACTGATGATAATGCACAGGAGAAGTAAGTTCAGACCTAGTGTCAGGCTAAACAGAGGGGAGCAGATAACTCTGTTTTTGACAAATAGACATTAGGACTTTATAACAAAAGGACTGAAAGTATGGGAAGGTCCATCTGATATCCACACACCTAACAAGCATGACAGGCTTCAAAAATTTTCTGTATTAAAAATGAGTTAACGTTGTTTCAAAAGGAAGATTTTGTATTCTTTTCCTGCTTTCAGTGGAATTTTGCCAGTCCACTCCAAAATTGCCTTTGGGTACATGGCATATCAAAATTCTGTCTCATCCTATAGGTAAACAATCCTCTTGAGCATAATATTTACCAAGCTGCATAGATTTTATAAAGGGAAGTTATTTTTACAAGTTAGAATCTTAATTATTTGACCTTTGTGTTCTTTCTTTCTGTTCCACATACTGTCAAAATCTGGTCTTACCAAGATGATCGCTATTTCTGAGAGAAGAAACAATAATATTAAAATTGTAAAAAAAAAAAAAAAAGATAAAATAAAGAAAAGAAAAGAAATGAAAAAAGTCACCAGCATTGGTTTTGGTCTTGTCTCAGTATCTTTGCTTCTGCTGCTGAATGCTGCAGTGATGAATAGCACTCTGCTTGGAAAATGGAAGAAATAATTGATTAGAGCCTTTCCCTGCATTTACCATAGCGCTTCTTTCCCCTCTGGGTTTGTGCAGTTTAATTTGCCATTGATTCTTTAATGATTATAATGTCATAGAGGAGCCAGTGTTTATCTTCATTGTGCTCTCTGGACAGCCCATTGCAGCTGTATCTTTTCTTGCACGTTCTGGTGTGGGTCTGCAGCCATTTGATAGGGAGTTAAGTGAGGTCTCAGGCCAGCTGAAGTTTATATGGCAAGTGCATCCTTCTTCTGGCGCTGGCAGCACCTAATTAGTGCCAGTCCTCATTCTGCAATATTGGTTTGGTATTCCAGACACTGAAAGACTAATTGCAGAGAAGGACCTAACACAGAAACATTTAGCTCAGTTACTATAATCAAAAAATTAAATGTTCTGATACTGAGAAATTTGTATATGAATAGAAGATGTAAATGTGTGTGGCAGATACTTCATGGGCTTTTAGTATGTGCTGAGGGAAGCAGCGTTTTAAATGGCCAGCTGAATCCCTTTGGTTGTGATACACTTCTGTAGGTTTCTTCCACCATGACTGTGGGAGCAGACTATGATAAGAAAGATCTTGTTTCTCTCATGCTGAACTCAACTTCTATCTGAAATTTCCATTCATTTTCCATTCTGATGACGTCTTTTTCTACTTTATCTTCGCTGTGATATTCTTTCAGAAGAAAGCACTATGCTCCAAATAGAGAATTACCCTCCCATTTAGGATTGTTTTCAAGGAATATCTACAATTGTTTTTAAATCGTAGACTAAAAGCTTTTTCATATTAAAATTATTTAGCATCATTAAAGCCATCTTCACTGAAATTTTCTGTAAGAATGTTTTTAGTAACACTGAAATAACTTAAGGTTTTAGAATCAAATACTATATTTCAAAAATAAAACACAGGCAGAATTAGAGGGCAGAAAAGGTTTTAGCAAAAAAGCCAGGCAGTTAACATCTGGGCTCCCTGTGGAGCTCTGTCACATACAAAGGGTTTAAGCAAAAGTCATGGTGTACCAATTAAATAAATGGAAGAGAGAGGTATGGAGAAGACAAGACTTTGGATTCATGCATGTGATGCCTTCACTATGGCAAGTGCCATAGAGTGTGTTGCTGGGATTCATCTCTCCCCACCCCAGCTTTGTGGTTGTGGTGGGTTATCCTTGGCTAAAGAGCAAAATTTGTTGCTAATTAAAATAGAGTTGGATGGTGGGAAAGAAACACAAAAACTAAGACACCCCTCTATCCCCTCTGGTTTTTCCTAGGCTCAACTTCACCCCTTCATCCCGGACTCCTCTACCTCTGCCCCCTCCGCTTTTCCTGGAGTGGTGCAGGGGAAGAGGAGCTGCAATCACTCTGTAACAGCTTTTCTTTGCCTATGTTTCCTCCTCACGCTTTTCCTCTGCTCCAGCATGGGTCCTTCCCACGGGCTGCAGTCCTTAAGGATAAACCTGCTCCTGTGTGGGCTCTCCAGAAGCTCTTCAGGGCACGTGTGCCTGCTCCAGCGTGGAGTCCTCCATGGGCTGCAGCGTGGATATCTGCTCCAATGTAGCCCTCTCCATGGGTTGCAAGGGAATCTCCTCTGGCGCCTGAAGCATCTCCTCTCCCTCCTCCTGCTCTCACCTTGGTGTTCCTGCTCCTGTTTCTGACCCTTTTTTCTTTTTTGCCCCTTACTCCTCTGCCTGTCTGGCATTTTGCCCCTTCTTACCCAGGTTCCCCAGAGGCACCATCAGCTTGGCTGAGAGGCTCAGCTGTGCCCTGCAGTGGGTCTGTTGAA
Organism: Mesitornis unicolor; assembly: GCF_000695765.1. Taxonomy (NCBI): domain Eukaryota; kingdom Metazoa; phylum Chordata; class Aves; order Mesitornithiformes; family Mesitornithidae; genus Mesitornis; species Mesitornis unicolor. The sequence goes on from NW_010207942.1 coordinate 89,702, forward strand.
GCCAGCTGTGCCCATCTCCTCAGAGAGGTCACCCTGCAGCACCCCCTTTACCAGCACCTTGCCACATAAACCAAATACAATTTGGCCCATGAATCAAATTTTACCACCAGAATGTGTGATCTTAACTCCTGTTGAGATCAGCAGGAGCTGTGTCCTGCCACTGGATGGGGATGCTTAGACTCTAATTACATCTCTGAGTCCCTGAATGATTTTGCAATGTGTATTAACGAAACGATTCTTTCACATTGACATGTATTGTGTGAGCACCTCACTTTATAATGACAAAGTAAATCCTTAACTGAGAGTGTTGTTTTTCTGTTTGGTGAACCAAATTCAATGGGCTGCATCATCAGCTTTGAGTTAGAAACAACGTTCCATCAGTGGATTCGCAGTCAGAAAGTACAGATGAAGGAACTGTGGGAATCTGAAGGCAATATGGTAAATAGTTTTATAAAGCAAGCCTGTATTACTGTACAGAGAAAGAGGTTGATAGGCTAAAGGCAACATGAAGTTGCAAATCCTCATTTCAGTCTTGGAATTGTATCATGAATAGCATTTAGAGCAGAATGTAACACCTTGGCCATTAATTGCTGTTAACTCTGCCATCAAGAGCTGTCAAGCTGTTTGCAATGGAAAAGCAGTCATACAAGTGATAGGGGAAATTAAAAGAATGCCAATGGAAGGAACTGGTTTCTTGTGTGCAATGAAGACAAAGCAAGAAAAATATGAAAAATATTTTGTAGGATTCAGGTAATAGTAGTAGGAAATGGAGTAGTATTATTTCTGGTTGCTAAGATAACAGAAGTGCAGGTATAAAACAAGAAGCAAATGTAACAAGCAGCATGTGTAGGTGATTGAATCTATTCATATTTTACTTACGCATTTCTGAACATTCAAAAATACCAGATGACACAGCATACTCCCAGTAACGATGCAACTCTCCTGTCTGTGGTCATTAAATATATATTAGGTTTACAGCTGAAAATTCTCTGTCCCAGCAGACTGAGGAAGTGACTGATGGCACCGTAGCTTTTTTTCACTCTTATGATTCTGTCTGCTGGCATTTAGGTGATATAGGAGTCCTAATTCAAACTGTTCATCTCCAAGTACTTATTCTTAACAAGGGGAATGAGTATGAGGAGAAAGAAATGAGAAGTGCAGTTGTAGCATTACCAGGGTCTAACATTTATTGTTGGAGGTGAGCTTCATGCATCAGCCTGCTTCACATTTACAGTTGTGTTCGATGGTCTCTAATTGTTGGTTGGGGTCAGGCAATTGCGTGCATCTGGTAACTTGACAGACACTAAAAATAGTGGGGTTTTTGTCATTTTGAGCTTGACATGAACCCTAGACACTATGCAGTATGGGACTATGTGACATTGCAATAATGCACATTTAGGTTTTTATTGAGATAAAGGCCCTTATTTAAAAACAACCAACCAACCAAAAAAACCCCACAATCAAAACAAAAAACCAACAAAAACCCCAAACCGCGACACTAAGCCCATTTATTTACAGTTCTTGTGTATTTAATTGACAAGATTGTCTAAAAACCATCTTGCTGTTTTTAGAAACCTATGATCATCTAAAAAGCACTGTATGTTTTTTTGAAACCTATAGAGAAAAGGCATTTTGAACAGGTTGGCATGCTGTACACAAGGCCTGGGGAGCCCTGGCAAAGTCCGTACTAAGCACTACTGTAGCTGAAACGTAGTAGACAAGTAGGATGAGCAGAGATTATTTCTCAGCAGTGGTGGAGTTGTAAATACTTTTCAACCTACAGTTGTGGTGGTCAGAAAAATGAGATTTTAATTTGAAGTTACATTTTAATTGAAAAGATTTTCTTCCTTCATAAGATTCCATTTTCCTGCCAGATGAAAAGTTTCAAACCTCAGAAACACAGAAACTCACCATAAAGTTACCTCAGCTGTTCAAGTTATTACTGCATAAAATAATCCCTAATCCACATTCAGCAAAACACAATGCAGGAAGAGGAGTACTGCAAAGATTTAAACTGGCTTGTATAGAAAGCTGAATAGCGTGAAGTATTTTCAACTTAGGCAAGTGTTTAAGTATTTCCTTGAGCAGGGGTGGATTAAACCTACATTGAATTATGTTGCTGACCTGAGCAGTTTCTTTAATAACTTGGGTTACATCACCAAGCAACATGCAGCACTTTAAAACAGACATGCACACTGTGGGGCTCCTTATGTCTCCCTTTAAAGCATCTGTTTTGGGGTTGTCTGCTTTGCAAGGATAGTTGATATTCTGGTTATGGTTTACAACTTTGTAGTTGCTAGAAAATTCAACGTTATTTTAATAGCTAGAACTATGTTGAAACCAGCATAGTTCGTAGAGCTACTCTGGGCAAAAATACTTGGAAGTATCTCAAATTTATAATTAATTCGTCTGTCCTGATTTCCATTGTGTATTGCAGGTAACGTTTACGTTAACACTGCTGAGCTGGTGTAATGCAAGGAAGGACACATCATGAAATGGAAACATTATCCTTTTTTGGTCATAGTAGCTGTATTCAGCCTTTCCAGATGCCATCAGTTACTGGGTCAGCTCATTACAGGTAGGTTCCCTTTATTTAAACATAAATGTTCGTGTTTTTATGAATCACTTTTATGTTGTCAGTGTGAATATGTGCATGTATATACCTGAAGTTCTCTCTCCATGTATTAATGTGTGTGTGTGTGTGTGTGTGTGTGTGTGTGTGTATGTGGAGTTAAGAAATTTATGGGCATATCTGCATATTTAAAACACAGAATTAAATAAGTAGGGCATTGTCTGTGCTGCAATGAGTTTTTTTTTTCTATTGCAAAGGTAAATACAGAAAAGGAGTGGCCTGAAAATACAAGTACGAGAAGGTTAAGGTGGCTATTATTCCTTTGATTAGCAGTGTTGGTGGAGGGAGGAAGTACAGAGTGCAGAAACAGACTTAAATATCAAAGAGAATAGGACATCTATAGAGAAGCTTCCTGAAGAAGAAGGAGAATAGCAGCAATAGTGAAATAGCTGAAGTGCAGTGTTTTCAGTGAAGTCCTAGAGATCAGAGATTGTCCTGGTGCTTATGTATGGCAAGTCTTGCTGGTGCAGAGAGGAGTAGTAAGCATGTATAAAAATGACAAGATACTGCCCAACTTTCAAGAGAAGGTGTTGGTAAAATAGGTAACCTCTATCACTTCAGTGAACAGTGGATTTTTATTGAAGTGACATACAGGAAACAAAATCTCTTTTGTCATGTTGCTTTTTCAAAAACTAATAAATCTGTAAAAACAGCTTCTGAGCCATTCTAAATCATCTTCAATATTTGTTAGGAAAAACCCAAACTAACTTTGATCAGAACTGCTAATAATGAACAACTTTTCAGTAAAATGTAGGAAAACACAATAGACTTACATAAAAGAAAGGGACATGCTGATTTTTGGCGGTTGTTTTTCTGCTTTGCATCTGAATACTAACATGGAAGACTACTGGCTGTGTTTCTAGGTTTAATATATTGTGCACAAAGAATTTTGTGGCTATACAATTCTTCTCCATAAATCTGTGGACAACGAGTTCAAATATAGACTACTGAATGAAAACGGAAAGGAAAAGATTTTTTCCTTCAAGACTTTGTTGACCTATAATGAATGGTGGTTCATGGAAAATAAATGAAGGAAATGAATTGGGGTTTTTTTTCTGCTTTTGTTGCTTTCAAATGTGTTTTATAGAAGATGCAAAGAGAATCCGTAATAAAGGAAGATGTAAGTTAAAATTATCATTTTAAAAGTTTGACCTCAGACTTCAAACATAATTTCAAAGCAATTTACCTGTCACAAAGACATCTACAGCTCTTTTTAAAAGGAATGCCTGCAGATCCAAATGTATTTGCATGATAGCTGCCTCCATCCACTTGCATTGGTTTCAATTTAGTTATAGTTTTGTAGACTCTACTAAAAAGGCTGTTTGCATTGTATTACTTTTGCCATCAAATTATTTTCAGAATAAAATCACAGGTGGCATTTTGATTTTGTCCCTGCTTTCTAATTTTCATCACAGACCCCAGACTTGAACCGAGAGATTACTCTACTTGGCCAGACATCAGCATGCTTAGCCTCGCTGGCAGGGTGCCAGGACTGTGATTATCACAAAAGATCAAATAAAGCAGGATTTTTATTTTTTTTTCCTTCCTTTAAGCAGTTCATCCCATTCATTTTGCTCTTTTCGTGTCTTTTCTTTACAAAGACATGTCTCTCTTTTTTTTTTTTAATGCATAGAAAGAGAGACACCTGCGCAAAATCTTAAACTTTCCTCCACTTAATGGGGGGGGGAAATAAGAAATAATGGTTCTTTGGAATTCTGCTGTATCCATAAAAAATATCAATAGAGCAATAGATAAGAGCTTTTCCTGGTTACTGCTAAAAGCACTAAGCAGCTAAAATGTCTGTGATCATCTTACTACTAAATTAAATGTATTTTATTTCAATAAAAAACATACTTTGCAAATAAGAATGAAATTATTTTTAGATCATATTATTAGAAACCTTTAAAAAATTAAATTTTAGTATTTCAAACTCTCCAATTCTGTCTTATCTAAAAATTGGAAACTGTTCCAGCTTATTGATGACATAGCTTTAATTTCATATGACAAACTATGGGAGATGTGTTAAAGCTTACCCTCAGAACTGGAATTCTCAACTTCAGTAAATGTGATGAATTTTAATGGTGGTCTTATAACTTTGAAACATTTATTGTAGTTTTTGCTGAATCTTTTCATATATTCTTGTTCAGTCTCACTCTTTTGCATATGGGGTCCACAGGGAGGTACTGTCTCCCCCCTTTATTAAAATCACGGCTGAGCCTTTCATCTCATGTCATTACATCTTACCTCTAATTCACATATAAAATACACTCGCAATTCCACTATGGCTGTCTCCTGAGGCATAAAGTATCTCTGCCTTGGCACATCTTTATTTAATCAGGGGTTGAACATTACCTGGGAAAGATGTGATTTTTCTTTCCAGTTGCACTGCATATTTAAAAGCTGGAAAACTTGATACTTGATTTTAAAGTGCACTGATCTAAGAAAACATGGCATTAACTAATGGTATATTATATTATATTTAGATGCATATGTTGAGCTCTGAGTTTTCAGTTAAGTCATTGAAGTATTTTAAAGTTACCAGATACTACATTGTAAAAAAAAATCACATAGAAGAACTATAAATCCCACATGTGCCAAAAACCTGAGAAATAGATTTTTTTTTTTTTAATCAATAGAAGTGAGTGCGAGCTTTCAGATTTGTTCTGTTAATAAAGGCAGTAGGATCATTCCTCATGGATTTGGTTGGGCTTGGGATCAGGATCTTCAGCAGGGAGTGTTATGGAAGTGTCCTCCATTTGAACTGGAACAGATGCCGGATATGTGGGATCTAGTGAATCCTTGAGCGTTACAGAGATATCAGACAAAGGAAGCCTTGTAAAACCTTGGAATGATGTTTTTTTGAATGCTCATGATAAATTATTAGTAGATTTTTGTGACAGAATTTTCTGTAGATCTTGCAGAGAGGTGGATGAGAAAACCTCTTTTGAATCCAGATCTTTGAGAAATCTTGATAGAAACTTGTAGACCTCCATGGTCTAGAAGTGCTGTCTCTCAGTACTTTAGCAAAGACTGATGTTGCACTAGAAAACCTGATATGTTTCCATTATTTTCAAGTGAAAAAAATTGAATTTCTGATACTTACTTTGGTTTTTAAATCTGTGAACTGCACTGTTTCTCCAGGAAATAGGTTCCCTCAAGGAGATGCAGATGTATAACAACGCATAAGATATATAAAACATTCATGGTAAAATGTGAATTTGAGAAATATGTTTCACTAGTGTAAGTTTAAAAAAAAAATCCCGTAACAACCACAAAGCAACCCTCTCTGATAATCTTAGAAATCCTGAAGAGAACCAGCCCAGGATTTGACCTGTTCTGGGGTAGACAAGAATATTTTAAATTTCTTTTTCTTTAATACTTCTTGTCTTACTAATGAAACACAACAGGAAATACATTCACACTACCCTAGTTTGTTTCAACAGGAGAAAGTTATCATTTATAAGTTATTTGATGTGGGTTTTTTTGGGGTGGCTTTTTTTGCTTTGTTTTATTTTGTTTTTTTGTAAAATCAGCGTTAACTTTTCACTACTCAAGACTTTCTGATCTGGCTAGTGAAAGCAAGATGTGTAGTTTTCCCCGGTCACCTGCTTGTCAAGCTACTGAATCTGTTGTCTGAATATGATACTTTGGGTTTATATGTGAGTGATACATTTTGGCAAGAATTGCTGTATTCCTCTTGTTTCCCTGCAACCTGTGACTGTCCCTTGAAAAAATGGTTCCTAGCAGTGAAAGATCTTCATTTGCTGCTTCATCAAGAAGAGCAGTGTCTTGTATAATGTAATGTGTACTCGTTCACTCTTCTGTACTTTTTAAGTGCCCGAATGACTTTTCAATCAAATATCCAAAATAAATCTCTCAATGATCTGAACAAGGCATTGAATAGTTCAGGTGAAGAATTTAGCTAGTTTCATGGTTGTGCAGCTTTTTTCTGAGAATATCATTAAAAAAGGAAATGTTCATCCAAACCCAGCCAAACCCATCCCATAGTTTATCTCTCATTTGGCATAGGCTCCCAGACAAAGACAGTTGGGTGCTCAAATTCCATGTAAGCCTCTGATTGTGAAGCTGTAAAAGAAAAGTGAAGATTCAGTGAGCTAAGGAAATTGTGACCAGTACTCCCTTGGCACTTCTCAAAGAGATGGGGATATGGATTTAAATTCCTTCAATTGGGAGGTACTTGAGCATAATTTTCATGCTTTCTGAGCAAGTGATCCAACAGCTGAGCTCACATTTTAAAAAGATGGAAGTTTTGATGGTTATAATTTTGTATTGTTCTAAAGTAAAGTGAAGTTCATAACTATTTTGTGATGAGCCAGTTAGCGTTTCAGAGCACCTGAACAGGAAAGCTTAGTTTGTAGGCCACAGGGGAAATAAGACAAAGGATAGAAACCCAAAACCTCAAGACTTATCTAAAGCTATGCCTTCTCAGGAGCAGAGCTTTAAGTCCCATAGGAATGTTAACTCTAAAGATGGAAGGATGTGATTTAACAGGGTCTAATTTTTAAATATATGTCCCCAGATTCCATTCAAATTCCACTTATCTTTTTATTGAATCTGAGCCCAAATTAAGATAACCGTTAACTATTTTTGATGAAAGACATACGTATAAATGTAAGAATGAAAGTGTGTAGCTCTGATGCAGGAACACTCACAGAATTATGGAAAAAAATTAGGTTAGGAGGCACATGGAGGTCACTTGGTCTGATTTTTTTTTTCTCAAAACTGTGCTATCTTCAGAGTTAAATTAAGTTGCACAGAGCCACGTCCAGCTGCATTCTGAGCATCTCCAGGGATTGAAATTTTATAACCCCTTTGGACTGCTCTCAAGGTCAGTTTTTACTTCCATTTAGGGCCATCTGGAACTTTTTGTATAGCAATTTGCGACCCTTGCATCTTGTCATTTTGCTGCACACTTCTGAGCAGAGTCTGGGTCTCATTTCTGCAAAAAATACTTTAAGGTAATTGCAGACTGTAATTAGACCACTACATTAGACTTCTGTATGCTAAACCAAGCCATCTTCTTTAGCCTCACCCAGTATCTCATATGCTCCAGCCCCCTGACCATCTTTGAGGCTTTCCTCTGGGCTCTTTCCCAGTTTTCTGTTTCTCTCTTGGAGTGAGTGACCTGAAACTAGATACACTCTTCCATGTGCCGACTCATGAATGACAACTGGAGGGAACTAATCTCCCCTTGACCTGCTGGTTTTACTTTCTCTAAAGCATTCCAGTTTCTTGGTATCCTTCCCTGGGTCAAAGGGCACACTGCCAGCTCAAATTCAACTCACCATCCAGGACCACAGATTAGTCTTTGTCATGTTCTTAACTTTTCATCATATAACTTATACAGTAGAAAGGATCATCTTGGAGGAACTGTTCTGTTGACAAACTGTAGTGGCAAGAAATACCATGTTTTGGTGCACATTTCTGGTAATTTTGTTTTCGCAGGCTTTATGAAATGTCACTCTGGGCCATAAATTATGTTTTTGTGATCCTAATTTAATGTAACTGTGACAAACGCATCTGTAAGTGATGATGATTTAATATATTGTTTCCAGTTGTAAGTGCCACCATGTTTGTAGATAGTGGTATTCAAGGTCAAATTCAGAGAGAGCAGACAGCCAGTCTAGGCTTTGCTAGGGTCAAGGAACATGTGGAAAGACGTGTGTCTGTCACCCACTTCTGATTAACTTGAAGCAGACAGAAAATATTCTTCAATTCAGAGAATAGAACAGAACAGAACAGAATAGAATAAGAGAAGAAAAGAGAAGCACCACTCACATTTTGGCTAGCACCTACAAAGAAGTGGCTCAATTTAGACAGACTAAATAAAATAAAAATTAAGAAATAGAAAAACTGGCATCTGTACTCTTGTGAGGATGGTGTTTCTATTCCTGTCTGCCTCTGCCTTCTCTCCTATCCCTGTAATGGGCGTAGGCCATACTGTAACCTCTTGTAGCAAGGAAGCTGTACCAACTCAGATCACCTAATTTGACTACTGTATATTTCTATGCATGTGTATATGCATTTGTAAGTACACATAATGCCATGCAATTATTAGCTAGTATCACTTAAGGCTGAAAAGTCATTTTGCCTCATGGAGTACTCAGCTTTCTTTGAAGTGCAGGGTACTATATAATCCTTGCAAAATATTTTTGAAGTATTTTTCACTAATTTATATTCCTGTATCCTAATATTAATGAATTAATACTAGGTCACATTATGTTATGATACAATGTATTTGTTATCACGGAAACATTGTGATGTTTCCATGGTATGATATTACCACGTATAATTTCCATTATGACTGTACAAACCAGATTACTTAATAACACAAGAAATAATCATTTCTTGTTATCAGAAGATGAAAACTGTGTAATAAATCTTGTATACTATTTTCAGTTAATTTACCTACATAATGAGCATGTAATTTATGTAGTCATGCATCCCTGCTGATAGAAGTGAAAATACAATAATCGGTATTCTTCTTAATTTGGAATATTGTGACTAAATTTGTTCTACCTCTATCAGATATATGCCAGCTGATTTTTACTGTTTTTTGATTTACCTGTCTTCTTTACTTTGATTGACCTCAACACACTTTCAAAGTAGTCAGATTGTTTCACATCTGTTGGCTTTATGATGTGACTTAGATTTTCTCTGTTGTCGTTTTGGGGTTTTTTTTTTGGTTGGTTTGGGTTTTGTTTGTTTTGTTTGTTGTTTTTTTTCCCCCTGAACTTCTCTCTCTGCTTGGGATGATGACAGAGGTTTGTAATTCCTATTAGTAGAAATATTGTGCCTGGAAAGAGGACGTATATTAAAATGGAAAAAAAGAAATCCCAGCACGTGCCTTGCCATCCAGAGATTGTCACTTTGTACACTGAGGTCTCAATAAATAAAAAGATTGCCAGCTGTACTTCAATTCACAGCTTCTTTATTAGCCTTTTAAAAGAAATAAATAAAGCATGGTGCTTTATTTAATTGTCTGAATAGATGGAGACAAACCAAGAGGCACAGTCGGCTGCAAGACACTTAATGAAGAAATCCCTAGTTTTAATCTAGCTGTAGAAGACACAGCTCTTCTGCTTGATGATGTGGCCTTTGTGATGAACCTGGCTGGAAAACCACATGTGCTGCACAGTCTCCCTAATTAAGTCATCAAAATGCACTGGAGCAAACTGAGTGACTTGCGTAGACCAGTATAAGTAATTTTAGTTCCTCTATTGCTCGGTTAATAGAAAGTGGCACTGTTCTAGATTATGACTGATAGAGGTTAGGTGCTACAGCTGCTGTTACTGTGCCTACAGGTGGGTGCCTTTATAAGCCGTTTCTGTGCGTGTGTAAGCAGGCACACTTTGCTTTGTTTCCCTTTCTTTTCAAGGATGCAATCCCAGAGGCATTTCCTCCATTTTTTTTCCCCTCTAGAAGCCTCTGACTGTGCTTTTCCTCAAAACCTACAGCTATTCTACTTGTTTTGGATGCACTGACAGAGTACTCCCCATCACTGATCTCAAAAGTAAGGTTTTGGAAAGGCTGCCCATTAAAATAAATTCAAGGAGAAACAAGAAGAAAAAAAAAATTCCACAATGACAATCATGGTCATATAAAAAATTTGAGTCTATACAATGAGGAAAGAATAATTTTTTTTCTGATACGGCCTTTACTGGCCACAGCTAAAGATTTTGTAAAACTGTAGACCAGATTCTGAAGCTTTTAATGGTAGAATTATTTATACTAATTTCTTTCTTCATGAATAGTCTTACTTGAAGCTCCAAGCTTCTTAGAGACATAAATATGCTGATTATTAGAATGGCATAATAAGGTCTTCAGTATCTATCATAGGTATTATCAACTTATGCTGAAAAGCTTTCCTACTTTACATAGCTCTGTGACACTCCAGAGTTGATAGCAAGGTTACTGTACAGGCATTTGCATACAGTAGTCTAAGAAAACATTTGCTTAAATTCTTCTGTAAAGATGGTGTTTCATATGGTTAATGGAGAAACAGCTGTAAGTACTATGTATATATTTGTAGATAATGTCAATAGCATTTCCACCAGAAGTGGTTCTACCTATATTAAGAGATAGAAGAATAAATGTTTCTTTACATAAGTCATCAATTATCCTGAGAACAATCTTCAGTTACAAAAGTAGAGCACAAAATGACAGTCTCTATTGAATCTAATATTTATTTAGATGATGAATCTGTTAGAGCTTCAAAGCAATTTAATGTCTTTAACATCAATTATAAAACTAATTTCAGTCATATCAGTGAAAGAATGTAACAATTTACAAGGGTGTTTTCACACTTGTGACTACTCAGGGGGTTACTGCAGGCATATCTACACTTGCTAATTTATTTGAAATGCTGTGAAATAGAGTGTCTAGAGATGCTTTATTAAATATTTTAATAAGTGTCGAACATATTTGCACAATTTCTGCCTTGACAAAGGTTGATTTATATCCACCTGTATCTGCATATGCAGAAAAAAATCCTTTTGTCAGAGGCGGCCACCTTATTTTTGCACAAACTAAACAGGAAATTATTGCCTCTTGTCTAATCTGAATTTTAAATCAAAGTGGAACTAGTGAGAGCAAACAAGTCTTATATTTTAAGCTTTTTTCTCAACCTTAACTGTTGAATTAGATGGACAGTAGCATTATTCTATGTATTTATACTATGTCCATGGTAGTGTTATCAGTACAGCAACGTGTAACTGACCAGTTGCTGTGTCTTCTTCATTCTGACTTTTTAATAGCATTTTATAAATATTTTTTTAAATACTGTATTTTTCTCTGCAGTTTAAAAATCACCATCTATTATTTTGATCCAGAGAGAAGCTTCTATATGGCCCATATTCAGAGAAGTCGATATTTTGTTTTAGATAAACAGTGTAAGGCTGCAGGCACCATAACTTTCAGTGAGTTTCTGGTTTTGTTAATACAGCATAAATATTTTTCCTACATTAATTGTCAAAATATTCTATGTATGCTACTGCTGAGTCAGTCAGCTCTCCTTCCTCTGTGCATGAAAACAAAGAAACACCTATTCTTTACAAATTATTTTTGCCCAAGGCATAGTTACAGGCTACCATGAAGATAAAAGAACCCTTAAAAGTGCTGCAAAGCACATCTGGTTAGCTATTTACTGTTAAGTTTCAATGTTTAGACATTTCTTTAATTACATTCTGTGTGTGTTTTTCCTTTGTCTTTTTTTTTTCCCCCTCCCCAATATTACCCTAAGGGTAAAATTTAATGATTTTGTTTAGAACTTGTTTTTTCAATCAGATTATAAACGACTGAGATTTTAAGCCTACTTCATTCTGACATGCAGCTGAGGTGACCTCCAAGGTCAGACTCTTAATATATGAAAATAAAAAGGCAGCTAATGGTATGCAACAAAAGGATGCTTTTATTTCTTCCTTTCTCTTTCCTTTCCGAAATGAATCAGTTATGCCCTTCAGGATTTTATTAATTTACAGTATTCCCTACTCACAGTAAGATTAAACAATTTCCAATTGCCTCTATGTCCATCTGGCACTTGAAAGTGTAGGTGTAATATTAAAGGTTCTGTTTATGTACACTACCATTTCAGAAAACATGCTATGCTATATTCACTAACACTCATCTGAAAACATGAAATGGATCTTGCATAGAATTGATCACTTGCATTTTTAAAATTACCAAATGTCTAAGCATGTCTTCCTTTAATTGCATTCTACTCGACAGTGTCTAGGATAGCTTAATACTTGAAGTTTGGCACATACTTAGACTTTGCTGATTTGGCCTGTAGCACATAAACGAGCATCACAATTCTGAAAGATGCAGTGCCCATGACCACTTCTATTCTTCAGTTTCTGCCAGCTCCTTTTGTCTCTCAAGTGCCTTTGCTTGTGAGTGGTAGCTGATAAGTCAAATTTTATCTGGCTATTAAATCAGGACTAAGCATTGTGATAATTCAGAATTGGAGTTAGCAGAGAGGTTAGAGTCTGTGGATAGTCACAACTACATCTTCCACTGAGGAAATACCTGTGATTAGCTTTACTGCAAAGTTTAGGTTTACTTCAGCCACCTTTGTGCAGAGAAGCTGACATCTGTTTTTAAATTTCAGCACTTCGGTGGCCTGCTTCTGATGTAGCACTGGTGGAGGTTTATGGTTTTAAGTAGGAGCTGTTGCAGAAGAGAAAACTTCTTATGCATTAACTTTGTTTTAGCATTTGGGTTGAACAAGGTCGTTCAGATTGGTCTCTTAAATTGATTGTGGCAATTTGATACACAGACTGCAACTACTGTTGGAATTTGATGGTACTCTGTTCTAAATTTTCAAAATATACAGACAATCCTGAGTTTGAACTAAAATGCATGAAACTTAGAGTTGGGAAGACGACAATGATTATTGCCTACCAAGTTCATTTTGCATGCCTTTAAAATATAACTTCTCTGTCCTTGAAAGTGCTTGCTACATAGAGAGGTCAAAATGTTAACTTAAGTTCAGCTCATTCGGGCATTCACACAGCTTACTTGAATTGAGCGCCTGCTGTCACGGGTAGATTACTTCTGGGACCTGAGCTGGCTTATTTAAAGCAGGCCTAGGACCTTGACTTTACATTGCAGTCTGCTGTTCTTTCACTGTCTGCTGTCTTTATTTCATACTGCTGCTTTTCCTGTGAGGTTGATGGTGTTTTATCCTGTTGTAGACATTTTAAATGTTATAGTACGGCTTGAAAATGAAATTGGCTTCTAATTCCTGTTTTTTTTCAGAAGTATTCCATTATGAAGGTTTTTGTCTCCTGTGGTTTTTGAAAGACTGTGCAGAGGGTTTTCTGAACATTGTAAGAAAAAGTTGTGTGTGCTTTAGCAGGAAAGTCTGAATCATCTAGTATTTCAAAGGAATTAAGTACAGTGAGAAAAAGGATGGTCTGAGGTCAGTTGTAGCTTATGAAGGTATTCAGTCAGTGTCAAGTCTGGCTTTGAGCTCTGGTTCGAAATATTTAACCTCTCTATTATGGCAGAAATTCTAATCAATCTATGTTACAGTCACCTTGCAAGAAATAAGTGAAATCCCTTGGTCAGCATTTGCAGAACAGTCCATTTTGCTAATTTGGAAAGACTGACAGAATGTTGATACTAGAAATATACCAAGTAGTCCATCCTGTTTCAAAAAGAGACTAAAAGCATGTATGATGTATAAATGGGCATACAATGCCAGTTATAATAAAAGATCATTAGAGTCACAAAATTAAATGTTTAGGTTATCAAGAATTCATCACCGCTATTAAAGTTAAGATAAATGAATGAATATTTTCTGTTAGTTGAGTACATCTGCGCTCATAGCTTGTTTACTTCATATTATTATGCTGTTTAGTATAGGATAAAATAGCATTTTGTGCTAGCAGCTGTATATCCATACTGTCAAAATGCCTGCTGCGGGCACGCTACTGTGTACTCTAATGTTCTGTGTGTATACTAGAACTCTTTTTGCACATAAAGTATTGTCTTCCTTTTAACATGATTTACCTGATCTGCTAGTAGTGTATGTCTGCATGTTAACAAATACAGCCACTCTTCTCTCATTTTTTTAATCCTCTTTCCTTCACTAGTCTTGGAATCCATTGACCAGTTTCTTGGCATGTAACAGAAGAAGAGACTTCAGAGAGATGTGAAATTCCTATAAGAAAGATCCAGATTAGTACCCCCAGACACCTATTGCCCATCAGCCCATGGTGCAGCTCAGAATGAGCCCACTACATGCTGGGGTTTGGATATATCCAGCATGGGGGCAAGGAGGGCAATGAAGGAAGGAAGAAAAGAAAAGAAATGCAGAAGGATGTAGAGAGACTGGAAGAGCAATTAAATCTCTGCTGACAGGACTTCAGAGGGTATTTCATAAAGGTCTCGGATTATCATGGTGGGAGAATGTAAGAGAGGAGAGTGCTGTGCTTTGTTACATTCACTGCTTATAGAGCAATTCCTTTTTCTATAATATACTTCTGTCTTTGAGTACATAGTGCTTCCAGACTGCAGTCAGGGTAACATCATAAAGAACTGCTGGTATTATACTGCCCATTTTGTTTCCTGTGCAGCCACAGAGAACTAGAGTCCATGCATACATTGCCAGAGGTTTCTTAAATGCTGCTGCACAAGAGACTTCAAACAAACTGCCAACAGGTGGGCATTAATAGTCCACACCTTGTTTGATGAGTTGTCTAGTTTGACTCCTAGGCCCATATTTTCCAGCTGGTCTCAGCATTCACAATTAGAATTAAGCATAACTGCATTTTTCACCACAAAAGAATATTATTAAGGTGTGAAATATTCTTTAAAAATGAGACTTAGCATGTTTCAGTTTATCTGTACAGTATTAGTGGAAACTCTAGGTATTATGTATGGTAGTCCCCAATTCTTTCCATCTGTATAAAGGAAGAAATATCACTTTACATGGGGAAAATTATGCTTTCTAGTTATGAAGTTTCAGATACTTTGAGAGTATAGTGTGGTGTGGCAATGTTAAGCTAATACAACAGAAAATTCTCTTACAGCATTTTATATTCTAGCATATCTACTGATTCATTGGCCTGATTTTGTTGTTGTTGTTGTTTACAGGATTTCTGGGGAAAAATCAATAAGGGTTTACCAGCAATTAAGTTTCAGTACTGCCCTATGCAGAACTCTAAATATAACTGTTCAGAAACAGCAGCCTTACAGCACTGTAACTTTTATCAACAAATTTAACAAATACTCAAATATTTGCAGACAAAAGAAGGAATATTTTTGAACAGCGTCTTGAAACAAGAAATTCTAGTTTTTTTTATAGAGACCCTCCCTCATTGTATTTTATAGCACAGTGCAAAGTTGCAACACACTGCCCAGATCTGTCAGATAGGCAGATTTTTCATCATTGTGCTGATACTTCAGTGCTCTTCATTCATCCAACCAGCATCACAGATGTGAATACCTAATGTTGTAGATCCTTGCATCTAGGCTGATCACTTGGACTCTAATTACTTTATACTCAATAAAAAGAGGCCACTCAGATATTGTTGATATGTCCTAGATTTATTTTGGGGGTTGCTCTCTGGTTGCCTGTTCTCTGCCTTTATTAAAGAAATAGTATGGATTTACCTTTGGTCAGATAAATCCCGTCCTTGGTGTCTGTTAATTCTCATTTGACAACTGGGCTGCCTCTAGACTAAACAGTGGATATGCTGTTGTTTATCTTGTGCCTGTTCATCCTGTAATTATCCAAATCAGGGATGAAGGCAAAGTGTACTGTGGCTGCCTTGTAACCCACATGTTCCTGTTTTCTTTCCAGGAAAACCAAAGCCTAGGTTAAAGGCCCTTGGTGCTTGCCTGAGGTACAGGTCAGGCTGAGGGTGTACTGCTAGGCTGACTAATTTAGGTGTAGCATAGAAGTCTTCATCGGATTTTAAATGTGAAGCTTTTTCCACTGTCAAACTGGTGAGAGGCTTAAGGATGCTATATTACAGGAAAAATACTTTTCCCAACCTGTTGTGACAAGAGCTCCAAATTATGCAGAAGGCTGGTAGCTCTAGTGCACAGAGGGAAAATACTTGGGGTTTATTTGTCTTCTCAAAAGTAAGTGAGGCTATGGGAACACACAATACATTTCATGACATGTTTCATGGTATATTTCATTGTTGTACATTTTATGTTTGGACGTTGTGCTGTCAGAAATGAGGAATTTTGAAAGCCTTGGTGAAGTCTTCAGCATCCTCGCATGCTCTGGGAAAGGGCTTTGGAGTGAGCCTGCTGAAAAGCTTGAAGCATGAGTCATGAGCCTCAGCAGCTGCGCCAGAGCATCTCTGGTCTCAGAAGGGGAACAAGAGTCGCACCTAGAGCTTTAACTCCACGCACAGTGCCTGAAAGCTAACCAGGCTCAGGAAACATAAAAGCTCAACCATGACAAGCCCAAGGAAATAAGTTAGGGAGGAGTTATGAGGGTCTGAATTCATTCCAGCTTACATTAAGTGGAGACACCTGAGGTAGGGCCCTGCTGCAGCCAAGGTTAAAGTGGGCTGAATTATTCCCTGACTACCTGTGTCTTGTCATTGGCTAAAGGAGGAACCAGTCACGATACCTTGTCTGATGTTACGTCACATATATAGAGTCCTTTTTTTCCACTCATCTTGATACAGAACAGCCTTCTTAGCAAATAATTCAGCTACACTCTCCGGGCTAATTGCCTTCTCATTTTCCATTAAGGCAGAAAACACTTATGCTATGTAAGAAGTAGTCCAAACATTGTGAAGCAAACTTGACATCACTTGCTCTACTATGGATAAACTGATTTTTTTTTCACGCTCCTTAGGTCCCCCAGCTTCTTCAGCTGCTGGGCTCTGCAGATAATTCTGAATCACCTTACTCTGTTTTTGTCCCACAATATATATGTAGTGAGAGAGTGTGTGATTAAATTGCAAACTTTTTGCAACTACTTTTCTCCCCTTCTTGGGATTAAAAAAAAAAGGTGCTTAAGGATGTAGTTTAAGGGAACAACATAGGAACTCCCAGAGGAAGTAATTTATTACCAAGCTTTGCCTTGAATAATAAATAAAGGACCGGTTCACAGTTTTAAAGACGACAACGAAATGAAATATTGCAGCTAAGTATTGTGACCAGTTTTCAGCCTATGCACTGAAAGAGATGTTCTACCATGTGAACAAACCTTACAGTATTACATGTACAGAAAAAAAGAATAGAAAAAAAATTGAGGTTTTATATAGAATTATTTTACTGATATTTCCTAAATAATGACTTTCACTTTATAATTTGCTCTTTAAATAAGAAAAAAACAAACCTCACCACAAATCCATGTATGATATCCTACTTTTCAGAAAGTCAGCAAAATATTCAGTTTAGTTTTGAGGTTGAAATTCAACACCTGTTTCGAAAGTTGCTTGGCTTTTTCTGTTATAAAGTATTATAATAATAAAATAATAAATAAGCAATAACAAAAATGTGTATGAAAACTCAACCTTCCTCAGGTTAAGTCTGCATACTTTGATTGCTTCTACCAAAACAATTAAGCCCTTCCCGCGGGTATGGTTCCGTATATTTTGACAAATTTTTACCCCACATGCTTGTTTCTGCATGAACTTCAGTTGTGCCAGTAGAACTATTTGTGGTGTTAAGGAGTAAACCAGATCAGTAATATGATTAGTTTACAAGGCATTGTAAGGCATTTACAACCCATTTCATTTTTATAAGTGAAGGTGGTGGCTTTGGAAGGACAGAGTGGAGAGCACGATAAGTGAGCTTGTCTCGGAAGCAGTGTTGTTGTAAGGAACTCTGTCAAATGACAGGACATGGGGCAATGGGAGCAAGCTGGAGCATAGAAGGTTCAATCTGAACAGGAGGAAAAACTTTTTTACTGTGAGGGTGACAGAGCACTGGAACAGGCTGCCCAGAGAGGTTGTGGAGTCTCCTTCTCTGGAGACATTCAAAACCCGCCTGGACGTGCTCCTGTGTGACCTGGTCTAGGTGATCCTGTTCTGGCAGGGGGGTTGGACTGGGTGATCTTTTGAGGTCCCTTCCAACTCCTAAAATTCTGTGATTCTGTGATGATGGCGTATGTGAGATACGCAGTGTGGTGGTGCTTTCTGGGCTGAGGACAGGGAACAGAGCACTGCAGAAGTAAGAACCAACCTTTGCTACTGGGCTGTATGCATTTGCACATGTAGTAACTTGATGGGGTTTTTTTTCTGTATGGTAATTAGAAAAGATAATAAGAATCTTTCATTCTCAGATGGCATTTTAAATTCTGTTTTGTGCTGGAGTTTTTTTTAATCGCACTGGTATTTTAAGGTTGTAAAAATAGGTTTGTATATGCCTGGTCATATCAAGAGTGTAGCTTCAAGGAAGGACTTAAAAAAAAGATATGGAAAAAATAGGTTTTATAATAATTAGAAGTAACAGAACTAATTTAAAATTGTTTAATTGAACTAATTTAAATTTAAATTGAGAAAGCATACATAGGAAGTACTTAATTTTGCATGCTGCTTGAAATTCAAATATCAACCTATTCATTTCATAAACATGAAAGTACACCGTCTCATTCCAACTTTATAATCATATCCCAATGCCCTAATTTATAGGATATGTAGATAGCAGTTGCATAATTTTACATATAGGTATTTTACTCCCACAACATTGTTTCATTTCTTGATACCATGCTTTTTAAAATCTTTCTCCTACACTCCCAAGCAAAGTTGAAAATGTTTAGATTGTCTCAAAAATACTCATGTTTTCTCACATGAATTATCAAAGGCCTCTGATGTTTATAAAATTCAGACTGGCTCTCTGAATTGTAATGGAATTCAGAAATCTGATGTTTTCCGTACTTGTTTTTATAAATATTTGGTGTCCTTTGGAGTCTAAAATTATTCATGGACTTACCCCTGGAATTATTGTGGGAACAACAGAGGTCACAATCCCTTACAATTAATTGCTACTCATAAATTAATCATATCGTCTGATTAATGGCTCAACATGTTGATGTTAGTGTTTTATTGCCTCTGCATTTTTACATACTTTGTGAATTACAGTTGCAGTTATCATCCAATGCTGCAAGCATAGTAAAATACACATATTATTATTGCTGTGCTTTTGGTACTATTTATTACATAGACTTCTGCATGAATTACTTTATTTCTCTATTATTAAAAGCCTCTTTAATTTGCACATACAGGAGTCATTCCTCCAGCATGGTTCAGATGTAATCTCCATGTAAGGGCTGTAATTGAGTGTAGTTGTTTATGGTAGCAGTGAGCATCCATACCTAAGGATAACTAATACCAAATTACTTACTGATTTCTGAAACTTATATTGCACAATTGACTCAGTAAATTTTAAATCCTCATTTCAGTAAGGGAGAAATTATCTCAGTTTACATTCTGGTAATGAAGAGGAGATGGATGGTTTTCACTACAGATAACCTGCCATTTTTTTATGTCTCAATTGCTATTTTTCTGTAACAGCTTTATCTTTTGAGTTTTTATTTTGGGGTACTCAATGCTGCTTCTGCTGAGCTGTTGTTCATGGAACTGCGTAAGACTGAAATTTATGGAGCTGAAGAAAGTCCATTGGGTAATATCTAATTTTTATTATGGGCCGAGTAGATTTTGAAAGAGAAGAGTTTCTGTTCTGTGAAATAGCTGCGTCCAAGTCCTCAGCATAGCATGCATTGAAAGGAAGAGCAGATTACTTGTGCTGTGGAGCCCTACTCTCTGAACTTAGCAGGGAAAAAGAGCACAAAATACATGCATTTTCAGGATTACTAGTTAAGGGAGAGGAAAATTTCTAAATAAATAGTTGAGAACTGTTCAGTAAACACATCTGTGAAATTAATTCAAGAAATGCAGTAGCAGAGAGAGGGAATAAATGATGGAAGTCCTACAGCTTGCATCCTTATAGCAGCATTTGTGGCGCATGCTCACTAGCTGTCAAAAAGAAAATTTAGAGGCCAGTTAGCAGCTCCAGTATCAGAATTAGAGCTGTAGCCCAAGGGCAAGAGAAAAGGAGAAAGGAGCCCCAGCAATAATACATATACTTTCTAGGAGGAAAAAAAACCCCAACAAAGTAAAAAGAACATGAACTAAAGGGTTCAGCTCTGTGTGGTGACATGTCTGGTGACATGAAATAACCTCCCAACGTGTCACTCAGGGAGAGTTTTTAGTGCTCACAGTACAATTTGAACATGTCTGACAGCCACAGAGTCTTTCTCAGAAGTCTCTAAAGTCACTCTGTCTTTTTAATACTTTAATATGAAACTGCATCTGTAGCTCAGGCAAATACCGTACATTCAGACAAGCGTGCAAGAAAATGTAGATAGTCATGTATTAAATATTTCTAAATGGATGCCTCAGAAAACAATTTTATTAGTGAGTTTATCTGAATTTATTTGAATTCAAAATAATAAGTTGTGTACTGTCTTAATTATTGCAGTGATAAGAACTATAGAAGTTTTGGGTTTTTTTAAGTCTCATCAGGAACTAGGGGTTGATGTTTACTGTTGCACCAAAACAGCTGTAATGTAAGGACAACCCAAAAGGAAGCAAGGTGGTGAATGGATATTACTTTAGCTTATCCCTGTAAAAGAAGACCTCTGAATTTTGTGCAGGGTTTTGTCGTGGAAAAGCTCATCCCAAAATCCAAAGGTTATTACTTAGGACAAAGTGGAAAATTGATTGGTTGCAAGAAAGTTAGATACCATTTCAAAATACTTCCTGTTTTGTTTTGTTTTATTTTCTTTTGTTTAATTTATCGGATAGAAGATTGTGGTGGCTGTATAATTCAGTTACAAATAAATTCTGGAGGATGGTAGACAATGATCTGATAGTTACCTGCCTTGTGGGAAAATATATGTTAGGGTGCTTCTAAGGTAGAATGCAACAAGATAAGTATTAAGTTTTCTTTTTCTGGAAATTTTGAATTTTAGGGGATTTATTCTAATTTGAAACCAATTTTTAGAATATTGAACTACAATTACTTTTCATCATGTAATTGCCAAGCAATTTAGCAGGAATCCTTGGCAGATTGAGATACAAAATAAGTGATCTCTGCATACAAATGTATAACAGATAACAGTGCTAAAGTACCTAATCTATGTATTACTCCATATTTATGTTGCTAATGAAACAATATATTCATGCAGTTTACAATTTTGAAAATAGATGTTGACTGGAGGAGAGTCCCCAAATATGTGAAATGCCCCATGCATCATAGTTTAAAATGATACCTTTAATATTATCTTCTCCAAAAGAACCCTTTCTTTGCTTCTCCTTAATTTATGGATCTTTCTTTCATGTACAGTGGTGCTGCCTTTATATTCCATTTCTCTGGTTTTTACACTTTCTTTGCTTAGATTGGATTGTATTTGAAAAGTTTAATGGAAGATGTAGGCATAACACAAAACTCATGTTGACTATACAAATAAATGTTCTCCTAGCCCTTGTATGGCTGCATTTTTGAAGGAACTGAATTGGCAGTGAGGAAGACTTGCAGGTCAGAAAATTAGTTTAATAAGAATCCAGCACAAGTGCAACTCTTTGTATACAAAGTCCTGCATGTTGAAATCTGTTGTCTGAAATGAAGAGCCTCACTGAATGTGAGATTCCCTTTCCCCCAGCCAGGTTTCTACCCAATTGTACTAAAGTTGATGATATATCAAGAGGGCTCAGAGCTTTACAGCATGACTCAGCAGGACACTGCTGTGAGATTGAGGTTGAGAACTGTGTTTCCTGAGCTCTTCATTTAAATCACAATTATAGAAATCGAAATTTCCTGATAGCCTCTGAAACCAAGAGTAAACTTGAGAAAAGAGCTCCCTCTAAAAGATACCAAATTATGGAGAGAGTGCTTTTTGTTTTTATAGACTACAGTAGTGAAATGAGGGGAGTTCAGGCTGGGGAGCTGCCAGATGTAACTGCATATATCAATGGAGAAAGAGCTCTCTACCCTTGCTTCCTTGTAAATGCAGTGAGGGATAAAGAAGAGGCAGGAAAGAATAAGAAAAGGTCATTTATCTGTACACTTGCCAACTGTGGAGGAAGCACAGCGTGGTGGAAAGGTATAAAAAAATCCCATCTCTGTTTCACAGAAGGTAGCAGTGGAGTGCTAGGTAATAACAAAGTAATATTGATCACTCAGGCTAAAAGCAGGATAGACTTGGATATGAATAGGAGATCTATAAGAGAAAAAAGTGAGAACATACCATCAATTACTTTTATATATCTGCTTCTAAAATGTTCACTGATATATAATCCATATAGTTGTTTTAAATATATATTTTATCACCAGTCTGAGGATTCAGAATGTGAGCTGAAGCTCAGAAACTGAGCTTCCTAATTACTTTGGTTAAAGGTGGGGGAGAATTGGCATATTTGAAAATGTTATCTATTATACAGCTTAAAAGTTTTATCCTTATATTCCTTCAGTCCACTGAATCAGTTTGAGGTCACCGTATGAAAGGAAATCTCCTTCAAAAATATTTAAATGCATTATTCATGGTATCTTAATATTCACGTTTTTTCTCCCAGAAGATATCAAAACACAATAAAATGGCAAAACATTTATAGGTGGTCTTTCTGTTCAAATTAAATCCTATATACTTCAATATATGTGTAACAGAGATTAGAACACGGTATCCAGTAGATGTTTTTGAGCGAATTACGGTTTCATCAGGTATAATTAGAGAGTGTGTGTTTGAGTGTGTGCACACACTTGTGGCAGCACTCTTGGACACCCAAGAGCTAGGTGTTTGGGTATTTTTTGCAAGGAAACCAAGTTTATGCTGCATCCTGATGATATAAGCAGCTTGTAGACAGTGTGGACCATCACATCTGTAGAATAGCGCAGGTCTTGGGACGGCCTTGGGAAGTCACTAGTGCAGCCTGCTGCTCAAAACAGGGACAGACCAGGTTGCTTGTGCCTGTGTCCTGGCAGTTCTTGGAAATCTCCGAAGACTCAGTTTGCACAATCTATCTGGGCAGCCTTTTCTGATGCTTGGCTGTCCTCATGGGGGAAACCTTTTTCCTTATGTCCAGTCTGAACTACTTTTCTTTCAACCCATGTCTGTTGTTTCCCATCTTCCCACCACTGTAAGGGACCTGCCTCCTTCTTAATGGATCCTGACTTTTTTAGTGTACCATCATGATAATGCAGGTTTGTCTGTAGTGTCAGAAAAAAATGTTCTGTAGCATTTACAATAGCAAGAAGAATCAATGGAATACCTCTACTGATAATTCTTTTTAATGTTCAAGTGGAAACTCATTACATGGCTTATCAAAATATAATTAGTAGTCACACACAGTCTTTCCGAAGTGGGACTGTCATATACCAGAAAGATAATGCTACTTTGTGAGTGATTAATCCATACTTTTAATAAAAGAGGACATGTACAATATGTTTGGATGCTAGTCGTACTGTGAAATACTGAGCTATCTTAATCCGTGTTATGTTTTCATTACAATGAATCAAGCAAATGCAGAACTGATACTCAGCTACCATGACCTCCTTTCTTATATATACGCTGTGAAATTAATTGGATAAAATACTACCTCTTTCAGGCTACCTATTGTGGCCACTCAAATGTACAGGGTGAAGAAAGGCTGATGGGATAGGCTCTTTCATCTGTTCCTTTTAATTCTAGGACTTTAAAGGAGATTTCAAGTGAAAGATGAACATACAGAATTGAGGCTGTGTCTGTGAATGGAAAAGAAAGTTTCTTTTATGGTATTTCTGCCATGTTGTCAGGTGCTTGTGTGTCATGTTGCAAATTTTGTCATTTTAATGTCCTTTTTTAAAATTGATCTTCAAATAATTATTTCAAATTCCATCTAGGTGTGTGTAAAACATACTGTGTTGCTACTAGTTCTATTTCCTGTGATAGTTTATGAACAGAGAAGAAAGTTGGATCTTGCTATGAGTATTTGTTCTACATATCTGCATTGTCTGTGCTCTCACTCAGTGTAACTGGTGATTCAGACTCCAGCTTTATGTCTGTATATTTAGGAAGCAATGAGAGATTGCTAGCAAAGTCTTTTTAAGAGCTTAGGAAGTAAACAGATAAGAAGCTGCAGTGTTTCTACATGTTCTTTTGGAGGATGTATTCAGCTGTTCAAAATTACTGGTGTGGATAAAGTACCTAGGAAAATTCATAAAATTGCTGGGATGCATAATTTGTTTCTCTCTACAAATGTGAGGTGTGTATATGAGAAGTCATATTAGAATATTTGAAATGAACTGTCAAATGCAAGTTAGTTCAGCACTTTCTGGTTTTAATGACTTTTTAATAGCAAGCAGAGGAGAATATAATAGTGGAATAAGGAAAACATTGTAGAAAGTACTTCACAAATGTCATCCAAAGCCTATTCAGGTGTATATACAGAAATACCTGTGATAACTAAGAACCTCAGGTGCTCAATGGGGTGAAAAAAAGCAATGGATTTAATGTATTTTGGAAGTATATCTCACATTTACTGCAAATATATAAAAAATATTATTCTCACATTCAAAGGAAGAGGGATTTTTTTCTGTTTGTGTTTGTGTATTCTTTTTTTTAAAAAAATCCCCTCACTGAACAGGGGAGGTATTGTCATCCTGGGCCAAGACTTATCAGTGGGCTGGTATGCCGTGTAGGATGCTAGTATTAGATATGAATATTACATATATTACTTATATATATGTATATATAAACACACATATATATATACATATTACATATGGAGACAGTAGGGTAGAGCGTGCAGGTATAGAACTTTACTGATTTCAGAATGAAAAAGAGAAGATCACTGCATCTGAAAGGTCCTCTTTCTCCTGATTTTTCTTGCAAGAGTTGAGAAGGAGGGAAAGGAGAACAAAAGAAAAGGGCAAAGGTAGGAGTAGCCATAGAGAAGCTTGCACCTTCCCATGAAGCAGTTTAATACCTGCAGTCCATCCAAGCTAATTAAATGGACTGCTTCACAAGGAAGCAAACACCCTTGCTTACCACCTATGTACATGCTTGCAGGTAGTGGTTATTGACTGGGAAGCCCCAGGTACCTGCATTCTAGTGTTAAGAGTCAGTATCTGAGCAGGGAAATAGGAAAAATAATCTCCTTTTGTATCCCATAGCACTTACTGCAAGTGGATATCAATAGAAAGTCTCATGGCTGTTCAATTAAAAGCCAAAAGGGAGAAATCAATTTTGTAGTAGATTAATGTTGTCAACATATTATGATGAAAGGGTCAATCATATTATATGTGAGTATTTACATACACTTGAATTCTGCTGTGGAATGATTCAAAATGGTTTTAATAACCACATATTGAAGCTGGAGTTAGTCACAGCTAAAGGTGTACAGATGGAACATGATTGACATTGAGTGTAACTCTTTTTAAGGAGTTGGCAAAGCATTAAGGGAGGGAAAATAAGTATGATCTGCATTGACACAACACATGGCTCTTCACAAAGTATCCCAAATCTTTAACATCGTGAGAGATTGCAGCTTGTGCCAGTCATTTTTAGGCTCATTATTTCTGACATGGTAATTTCCTTTGCATGTAACTGATGGATATAAAATGTTTTGGATTATTATCTAAGGGTTTGTTTTTCGCTTTTTGATGTGGTGGTGGTTGTTGTTTGTTTTCGCTCATGATAGTTATGAGAAAATACATACAATAAAACCTGCTTATTTGCACTTGGCGATTAGGTTTGTTATATATCTCTGTGTGAGAAGTACTGACCCTCCTTCTGTCCAGAAGTTACCTATTTCACCTGTTGTTTTTGTTGTAGGAGGCATCTGTACAACAGTGTAGAATATTATACGATAACATTGAAAAGATTTGTGCAAAGGAATGGAAAAAAAAGGGGAAGGAAAAGAGCTGAAAAAGAAAGGCAGAATTCTAGCCTCCAAGCAGATCCAAGTCAGTCAGAAAACAGAAGGTGGGCAGAAAAGGTTGCTCTTGAGAGAGGAGGGAGGTCATCAGCTGAGTCACACGTGACGAGGTTATTCAACATTTTCATTAATACTGAAAAAGGGGGTGTGTATGAGTAGACAGAATTTACTGGTGACACCTAGTTTTTCAAGGTAATAAAAACAAAGGCTGACTTTGAGGAACTGAAGAATGATATTACCACATTAAGTGACTGCAGTAAAATAGCAGATGAAATGCAATCTAGACAAATTTGAAGTGATGCACATGGGAAATAAACAATTCTAACTTTACATATGTAATGATGGGTTCCTATCTGACTATTATCACATGGAAATGAGATCTTGGAGTTATGATTGATAGTTCTATGAAAATGTCGGTTCAGTGCTCAGTAACAGTAAAAAAAAAGGGCAAATCAAATGTCAGGTGTTATTAGCAAAGACGTATAGAATAAGGCAAATAACATTAATATGCATTCATAAAAATCTCTAGTGTATGAACATTTTGAATACTGTCTGAAGTTAATTCTGATGGTACTATCTCTAAAGCATGTAGCGGAGCTGGAAAAACTCTGGAGAAAAACAGTGGGTGTGACTGCACAGAAAGACTGACCCATCAGTTAGGACTCTTCAGTCCTTGAGAGGGATGGGTGAACGTAGATAGGATGGAGATTTAGTAACCATGATTGTAACAGAGAAACTGACTTTGGGATGATTGCCCACTGCCTTTTCAGATTCAAGAACTGCAAACACACAGTAATATCTACAGGAGAAGAATTTGTGGAAGAAAAAAATAGTTGAGACAACCAACCAACCAAAAAAAGTCAGCTTATTCTTTTATGTAATATTTAGTGACACTGTAGGACTTCTTACCACAAAATGTCATGTTAAAAATTCACTGGAAAAATCAATGGGAGAAAAAAATGCTATTAAATACCAAATTATACTTTTAGCAAGGGAAGTCCATGACCTGGTAATTGCTGAATATAAGGAAAGCATATTAAGGAAGAAGCACTATACTCTTGCTGCAGTAATGAACACTCTGACTGGCATAGACCATTGGCTGCTGTTGGAGGCAGGAGCTAGATAGACCTTGGCAGAGACATTCATATAAAATGTATGATTTTAGGCAGGACCTGGATAAAGCCACCTTCCTGTTTATATATGGTGCAGCTTTTTTCTTTCACTAGCTGCACATCTAAATGCCAAGTTCTGGACTTAAACTTTAAAAAAGCCCTTCTACGCTAATAATTGATTTTTGCTTTTCTGATGCTAAGAAGACATATATACAACATTTGTCAGAGACTATTTATTTACAGTGCTATCTCTAAAACACTGGTTCTCCAAATCACCAAGTCTACTTTTTTTGGTGATATATATATATGTATATCTATATATAACTGCCTGGTTTTTCCCTCTTTTTTCTCTGCCCAATTGTATGCTTGGAAAACCAAAATTAATTAAAACAATCATTAGAAGCTACATGTTTAAACTGGAGCACTTATCAGAGCCAAGGCACCAAAATAATTTCTTTGCTTTTTAAGACAGCCTTCCTGAATAGTTCAGACAGCTCAGACTTGCTCATGAAGTTATAAAAGTTCAGCCTTTCCAGGGCTCACTCTAGAGCATCTCACAGTCCTTTGAGTTCTCCCGTCATTGTATTGGTGTCACCCCTTTCCATACTAATTCTGTTTTGCATTTATATTAACACGTGCGCTGGCATTGGATTCTGCTCAACTGAAGTCAATGGTTATTTCACTTTTGACTTCAGTTGAAGCAGAAATGAGCTACAGTCAACAAACATGAGGATACCTGCTCTTCAGCTTGAGAATCGACTATTTTCTTCATCTACAATATAGGCTGTAATTGCTAATGTGGAACCTGCAGGTCTGTAGTTTGCAACTGAATAGTTTAAGAAGTCTTCTGAGTTAATACGGACTGCTGAGAATAGAATTATAAAGCCAGTACGTTTATTTCACATTTATATTTCTTCCTGCCCCAAACTTAAAAACAACAAAAAAGAAAACTCTTAAACTAAAAGTTTCTCCTCTTCAGTTTTTAGTTGTGCTTAACTTGTTTTAAGCAGAACTTACTGATTGAACAAAATATTAAGCAGTATGCTTTTTAGCTACACCAAGAATGTGCTTAGCAGTATTACAGTATATATAAGCAATTGACAAGCAAATAGATGTGTTACAGTGCAGTGTAGTCTTGATGGGAAAAAAGTAGTGAGGTTGGAGCAGGTGAACTAAAGAGTTGTTCATGAGATCACAGTATAACAGAAATAGTTTTTGTTTTCTTCACACTGCACATACTAAGACAAGCAGGAAAATATGAGCAATAACATGAATTGATATCTTTGACCCCTGTATAGAGTTTCGGACACCTGAACATTAACATGTAAGGGCCCTTTTCACATTGAAGGCATTCATTCTGGTTGTACAGGACTGGATGGTTTTTGCACAGCAGCAGGAGCAGGAGCTGCCTTTGTTGGTCACTCACTGCAGCTGGTCAGCATGTACTTGAACGTGTGTATTCTCTTGTAGCTCTGTTTTGTTCTTTTAATGGAGACATGAATGTACATCTCTTAATATTACTCTATGCTTGTTCTATGAAGATATTTCTGCATTGACCCCTGATTGGGTGTGCTGAAGCCACGATGGTGATTCTGCAAGCAGTTCCTGTATAGGTCCCTGAAATTTTTATTAGGCAGATACTTTTGCCTGACTTTCACATTTGAAAAGCAGGACTGTAAATAAATAAAGCAGTAGTGTCCTTATCCTGGGCTATGACTGCACTACAGTACCCTGAGGTGCGTTCTTGGGGAGACTCTGGGTAGCATCTTCTTCAAGGCAAAGGAGGAAAGGTAAGCATGTAGACAATGGCTTTATAAGAAAATGAGTTTATAAAAAAGGCAGAAATCTGTAAATCCACTTATAGAGCTAGTATTTGCTCATGGGTTTACTGGGACAGCTTGAATTTATTTCTGTGTATTTTTTTAAGAAGCGTTTCCTTGAGAGACTTCTATATATTGTGTGTTACTTTTCAAACGTAGCCTAGAACTCAAGTTAAAGTTACTCCTTCCACATGAGCAGACTAACATAAAACCCTCAGAGCAACAAGTAGACGAGATAAAACTGGAATTTGTATTCAGAAGATATATTTTCCCTCTAATCATTAAATATCAATACATCTCAGATATATTTCTCACCTTTCTGTCATAAAATCAATGGGAAAGGAACACAAATCAATTTCAGGCTCAGAAAGTAAGTTGTCAGGACCTCAGGAATTAATTTATCATTATCTGGAATGTAGTTTAGAAAGAACAATGTTTGTGACCCACGGTTTAATGTTTTATGTCTTTTTAAAAAGAGATGTAGAGTTATCCAGCATGTCACATATCATCCAGGAGCAAGTTCTCAGCTGGTATTTTATGAAAGGCAGTTCTAAAACATCTGGATATCTTAGGATTTTGTCTGGCTTGATTTAGTTTGTACTTTTCCTTTTTTATAGGTTTTATATTGTAGAAAAAGACTTGGAAAGTATCTTAATACATAGTTACTAGTTGCACTGCTATCAGATGTTTAATGATATAATCTAATAAGTGCCTAGGGGTTGTAATCAAAAGCCTTCTGAAGTTATTGCAACCTGTTGAGTGCTTAGACCTTTTGGAAAGTTGAACATCTCTTTAAGGTAGGAATTTGAGAGCCTTACTGCATTTTCAAGTAAACCTGAAGGTCCACCACACAACTCTTGCCATTTTATTGGCATATACTAGCTACACAGCAGTTTCAAGAGGATATTCAAAACCGATAGGAGAATGATAACCTGAGAAGTCATTTAGGATGTTATATTTGAATGGGAGAATGCTCAGAGTTTCTGAAAGGCAAAGCTCAGTTTAGGGTTTTACAGAGCAAATATCCTGACATGCAGGTGCAAAGCACTTGTCATGTCTGAAAATTTTGGCTTAACAGTAGTACTGGAAATCACATGTGTAAGGTAATGCCTATCCTGCTAAATTAAAGATCTTAATGAGAACATTCCTCACCACTGAAACCTGGCAGTTTGCACTGATGACTATTTGGACTGGCTTCTAGCATGGCTGTTGACCGAGGCCAGTCAGAAGCCCGGGTGGTCCCCAAGCGTGACTAAGCAGTTGACGTCATCCAGAGAACAGTCTTCCTAGAGGCCCTAAAACCCACTGTGTGTAAATTTTCTGAACACTTCTGTTGAAGTGATGTTGCTGAAGGAAAACTGGAAGGGGACCAGAGGATATCTGGGATGTTCTTCTGCCCTTTGTAGCCAGAAATCTCTTTCAG
>NW_010207942.1:120130-122429 GCF_000695765.1 Mesitornis unicolor
ATTTGTGTTGCCCTACAGTCTGGAGAAATAGTTTGTCTTAGAATAGTTTAAACAGGGTTAAGGAATCAAATCTTTACTTTTGAATAGACTGAAAACAGAAAAAAAGGGAAATAGTCTAAAGTTTTAGTTCAGTAAGTTGTTATTTCAGATTTTTCTGGGACAAAAATGATTAATTAGTTTTAAATGACAATAAAGATATTTATTTAGAAACAAGTTTAAAGACTGTGTTGTACTGAGAAATGTTTCCCCTATTCCTGCCAAGTATTACTGAATGCTTCCTTGATGCATAAATAATGTCTCCCAGAGGAAGTATCAGTAAATGCCCATGGGTAAAGCATTAAGTGATGAGTATTCTTTTCTTTGCCTTTGTGTAGGCTGCTTGTGCAGCTTAATTCAGTTCATATAGTACTGCTATGTTGTTTTTAGTTAATCTCTAAAGTTAGGTAGCAATATTTTCTTAATCATAGGTATATGTGAAGATAACCATAGTGATAACTGTAAAGTCAGATAGTAGAGTGATCATGTATTTCTGCATACCTAGAAAAGAACATAAGTATGTAACAATATGAACACACTATATTGAGCTCAGCAGAATGCTCAGTGGAAAGCCAGTTTATTTAAATGCAGTGACCAAGTTACTATTTATTGATGTTCTTCCCTACGCTTCCTCATAGTGACATTTAAACTTAATTTTCTTAGGGAAGATAAATGGATCTGTGAATCAGACAAACTCTGATTGATAACTTTGACGTATAGTGCAGTACATAGAGTACGAAGATCAGAAGTTAGCTGTATCCTGTAACTTCCAAGTCTGTTACAAGTATTTCTCTTTGGCATGCAAAGAGTAAAAGGGAATTGATTTCATACTTATCAATTCACTGCTTATTTTTCAGCTCAACAGAAAGCTTTTTAATGAGTGAAAGGAAATCAGTTGATAGCAGTTCCCTCTCTAGGCTGTTTAGAGATTATCTAACCATGGAAGTTAATCCAAGAAAATATAGCTAGACCTTAAAAATCAGGGTGGTTTGACTTCATGAACTAGTCTGACATAATAAATTTATTTCATAATAGCTATAAATGATAATAGACTAAGCATGTTCCACGTTTGGGCTCAAAGCCTGCAAAATATACTATTAAAGCAAACCAACAAACCTGTGAACTTCAGGAGCTGCATCAGAGTACTAGAGGAGAAATGAAATTAGTGCCTTCTGGGACTTGACCAAGCACTGAAAGGAAGGAGAGATATACTCACATAATGTTTAGAGCACGGAATTGCACAAAGAAGTCTGTAGTGGCTCCTCAGCACTTCTAGATCAATGTATCATTTTGGACAAGTATTGCAATTTTCCACACATAAATTTTTCCATCTATGTCATGAGGATAAAACATTCCCATTTGCATGTACTGCTTACAGACCTGTGAAGTTTTTTTATTTGGATACTAATCAAACTGAGACAAAATATACTGAATTTTCCAAGAATGTATTTTTCAGAAATTCAAGACTCTAATTCCAAAATCAGATATTGAGCAGAATTATTTTTCAGTGCAAGTAATGAATCAGTAATATTTCTAGCACATCTCAATATTCAGGAGGTTTTCATTCTCCTTATAGAGTGTCTACTGTAACCATTATTCAAATTTCTATTAATCATCACACAATTTTTCTGTCTTTTCCAGCTAGTCTAAATTCTTTGTTATAGGAATACCTATACATGCATGTTTACATTTTTATGAATATGTATTGTGTATACTGTGTGCATATATGTGTAAATATATGTATACAAATAGGAGGTTGTATTTTTAAACACATTATATTTTATACTATCTTCTGAGTTATTAAAGATGTTGAGGTGCATCATTGAATGAAGTGTTCAGGAATATGGTAAAGGAAAGGAAGATGCTGTTTTAATCCGATGAGAGGTAATAGTAAGAATTGATGAGGCGATGTACGAGCAGATTGTGTAGTAACTGTGTCAGAATTATTGAGCTTGAAATCTGATCAAAGATGGGAGTTATTGAAAGCTAGTTTTTTAGAAGTGGAAATTCTTCTTTGACAAGGCAAGACAAGACTGCAATAACCTTGACTTAGACGTGGAATCAGAACGATTAGAGTCAGTGCAAATTTCAGACTCACTCCCTGACAATAAATAAATGGAGGTGTCGAGTCTCATTTCGATCGCCTTCAGTAATGACCTTGAATGCATGCAAATGTGAAATTTACTCGATGGGGACTTTGTGGCAACTCTGCGATTCAACTGTGAAATTAGAGTAGCTTGTACTTAAACTGGAATTTCACACC